>NC_059072.1:255382068-255544568 GCF_020497125.1 Mauremys mutica
GCAATATTCACAGACCTCATTCACAGAGCCAGTTCTGTCTGTACATTCAGAGGTAGAATACACTTATAAATGATGCATTGGAAGGACTATAGTTTCTATTGTATTCCCAGTGTAAACAAAAAGACAGACTGAAGCTGAATGGCATATGGGCAGCTAGGCCACACTTGATTCATCCATTCCAGCAGCATTGTGAAGGTAAAATGTAATGCTTTATAAACTTTAAATCAGGTAAACAGGTTTTTGGTTTTTCCCAGAGTAACTCCACAGAGCTTGTGATTCTGTACGTCAAAATGGCTCATTAAAAAATAAATAAAAGGAACATGATTTAGCTCAGCAAAAGAATCTCACAGGGGAAAGTATCAGAGGGGTAGCTGTGTTAGTCTGGATCTGTAAAAAGTGACAAAGAGTCCTGTGGCACCTTATAGACTAACAGAAGTATTGGAGCATGAGCTTTCGTGGGTGAATACCCACAGGGGCGGCTCTAGGAATTTGGCCGCCCCAAGCAGTCATGCCTGCGGGAGGTCCACCCGAGCCACGGGACCAGCGATCCGTCCGCAGTCATGCCTGCGGGAGGTCGACTGGAGCCGCGGGACCACCGGACCCTCCGCACTCATGCCTGTGGGAGGTCCGCTGGTCCCGCGGCTCCGGTGGACCTCCTGCAGGCATGATTGCGGAAGGTCCGCCGGAGCCGGCTGCCGCCCTGCTGGCAAAATGCCGCCCCAAGTGCGCGCTTGACGCGCTGGGGTCTGGAGCCCTGAATACCCACTTCGTCAGACGCACATGCACATGCATCCGATGAAGTGGGTATTCACCCACGAAAGCTCATGCTCCAATACTTCTGTTAGTCTATAAGGTGCCACAGGACTTTTTGTTGCTTTTCACGTTGGAAAGTTTTCGATCTTTCCCAAAGTTATTCCAAATGTAAGAAGGGGGCCACTGGACGCTGCTGGCCGAGCGATGGTCTCTCCTCTCTGCTAACAGAATGACTGTTCTAATGTAGCAATTAGATCTCAGGGGCAGAAGCCAAACTGGTCGGGGGTGGGTCTGACAGATCTATTTCCTCTTTTGCATTGCTCCTCAGTACAACACCCCATGTTATGGGCAAGTGGAAGCCTGGGTCCCCCAAGTTTGGTAGCGATCACAGGCTGCTGCCTGAGAATAAAAATAAGAGATCAGCAATCTTGCCGATTAAACATAAACTGCCTATAGACAGTGTGCTACAAACCAGGCTATGTCCCTCATTGTTTATTGCCAGAGAAAACATCTGTACAATGTTTCTCAGGCAGTGGGAACCACTCACATGGAAGAAAGCTTTAAAAATATTCACATCCCCTTCACTTATTTTCCTCCCTTGCTCGGCTTAATTCAGGAAGTTCTAGTTTACCACTCCCTGTTACACTTGATGCTATTACATAGAAGCGCACTGCCGAAATTCTGCTCACTGGACGGACTCTTGCAGAAGAAGATATGACTATATTATACTCCATGTAATATATAGTATGCTTTATACACATCATGCAGTGGAATTCAGAGGGATCCTTGCCGTGATAATGAATCAAGTCTGACTTTCCAAAAGCCTTTTCTCTATTAGCACTCATGTGTTGCTTCCTCCCTTACCATGATCACTGTGGATTTGGTTCTAAGGATCAGATTTTTTATTGATGAATTTTTTATTTAATGAATTATTTATTAATTTTCTTTGATATTTTGTTTACAGCAGAGCACCCCTCAAAGAAAATTTCAGATCTGTTTGATGGCACTAAGCTGAAGCAAAGACTTGTAGTTTGGGGTGTGCCAGCTGGAGTTGGAGCCACTTAGAGCTAATTATAGCTTGACTGACCTACCATAGCACTACAACCTCTGGCAGGATTTACTTACTCCAGACATCATGGAGATTTTGCTCCTCTGATGTTCCTGGTGTAGATAAGTCACTGTTTTATGGATCTGGATGGAGTGGTTGTTTGAGTATAATGATCAAAATGGAAGTTACTCAAATTGATCGTCAAAACAGAATTTTACTGTGTGATATGTTAATAGCTATGTCTAATGTATATCTATACCCTTTAATTTTTTTTAAAAAATATCTCTCACAAGCTATATGTCTCTAAGTAAATTTGTAATTATCCTAATAGATGCAGGAGAATAGGGTTCTGTTTTTCAGTAACTAAAACAATGCTCTGTATTTCCAGGTACAAATAAATAAATGGATAATTAATGATTTTGTTTAGTTATCAGTAGAGATTATAAATTTGTGTGTCTAACCACTAGGACCGACCTCTATAGTGAAAAAATACCAGAGAGAAGAGTCTGGAAAAAAAAATATCTAAAACTGGTATAGTACAGTAGTTAGGGCTTGATCCAAAGGAAGGCTATAGAAAGACTTCCATGGATTTCAGTGGGCCCTGAATGAAACCCTTTTGGAGATGTATGAGCTAGGGAAAAGATCATCAAGGGAGGCAGAATACTTTAGGCCACTGCTTGTGGGAAAGGAGACGAAGTTTGTGCCAGAAAACATCAATATGTTAGTGAGTACCAGAAGAGATCATAGGACTTGAAAAAAAGTCATAGACCTGACATTAAAAGGCATAAGGACATGGACAGACCCATTGTTATTTGGAAAGCTGTCAATTGTACACCACTGAAGCTATATTTGGGGTCTGATTTTTTATTTTTACATGGCTGCACCATTTTTCTAATATGAATTTTAGATGTCGAATGACAAGTATTGCTTATAAGGAATCTAGTAAAAAACAAAGTGTTTAAAATACATACCCATATAATGGCATATGAGTGGGGCTTCATCAATTGTTTTCTATACTTGACTGTATTTCAAATATAGGCACAAGAACTTTCATTTATGTGACATTATAAAAGATATTTAGATGCTTTTTATGTAAACTGGGCATTGTTATTTATTGAGTGCCACTACTTTGTTTGAAGAAGACATGGTCCGGACCATTCTGCCACCCACTTAAACTGGACAGACAATGCAGTTCGGACACAAACACAACAGCTGATCAGAAATAGAAAGATCTAGTCTCAAAGTGAAGCATGATGGCCAACATTTTCAAACGTGTGTGTTAAAAGGTAGACTGCTAAATACATACATACCTTCTAGTGCTGTAACACACTCTCAAAGAATAAAATAAAAGGCCTGCACATGATGAAGGTCTATTTCAGTTTTCAAAAGCCAAACTGGTTCAGACATTCTTAACGGGAGTTTCAGATAATGGAGGTGCAGGATCCTGAACTACCATGAAATGTTATATAAGACATGCATTGCAATAAATAAATAAATAAATAAATAAAAAATTGAAGAAGGGGATTGTCTTTTTACTGATCACCAACAAACAAAAAACAATTAAAAAAAAAGTCTGAAGAAAAAACTGAAAAAAGACAACATTCAAAATACTTTCTGAATGAAAACTTTTCTGTCCAGAAATTGGAGAAATTTCTCACAATAAGTTATTATGTATTACTGTAAAATCAGCATCTATTAGAGTCAAAGGCTGCTATGGGACAGCGTGTGTAAGCTAAAATATAACTTTACTTTGTGCATCTGACCTCATTAACAAGATTTGGATTTGAAAATCATTACAGACACTCAGTACAGGTTGTTTCTGTCATGCAACTCATGGAAACTATCACCATCAGTTTTCCCACTGTATCATTGGGGCCCTAATTTCCTGCCACAGAATATGAGTAACTCCCAGAGAAACCAGTGGGACTTACTTGTGCCTGGGGGAAGGGGAGTGAATAAAGATCCTGTGGCCCAATCACCCTGGTAGCTGCACTAGTGCAACTCCCATTGACCTCACTGGGAGTTGCTTGGGTGCGACTGATAGGATGAGCCCAGGGGCGGCTCCAGGCCCCAGCACACCAAGTGCGTGCTTGGGGCGGCATGCTGCAGGGGGCGCTCTGCTGGTCGCCAGGAGGGTGGCAGGCGGCTCTGGTGGACCTCCCGCAGACGTGCCTGCGGAGGGTCCTCTGGTCCCGCGGCTTCAGTGGAGCATCCGCAGGCACCGGCAGAGCAGCAGAGTGCCCCCCGCGGCGTGCCGCCGTGCTTGGGGCGGCGAAATGGCTAGAGCCGCCCCTGGATGAGCCAGGCCTCTTGTGCATAACTGGATAAATCAGTGCTAACATACTTCTGTGAAATTATATCTTTATTTGGAAGTGCTTGCAGAAAGAGTCTCACAATAGGAATGATGCAAAAGCTCCTACAGTATCTACAATGTTTAGCGGTAGAGATGGTGACAGCTCACCAGATGGAAAAACATAGAGGGAGTACAGAGTATTTGTTAGTTTGAGGATGGCAGGTTTCTGGGAGTGAAAGAGAGTGATTATATTTCCTTTTTGAGGTCTAGGACCCTATTCTCCCACCAGAGAATATAAGTAACTCCCACTGAGATCAAGAGGAGTTATTCATATCCTCTAGCAGGAAAATAGGACAGCTGATACATTTATTTAGCCATAGCATTTGCCATTTTACTAAGCAGCCTCTTTGTAACTTTTGTGCTTTTAAACTCTTCCAGGCATTGACTAGAACAGGATAAACACCTAAATTTTTTGGGGGGACTATTTGCTTATATAAAAAAAATGAAATTAACTTCAGAAGTGGCCATGCCCCTTTGGTGTTCATTTTCTGAGATCATTGCAGGGCATTGAGTATACTGGCTTGGATGTTAGTGGAAATAGTATATTTTAATTAAATGTTAGTGAATTTTCATGAAAAGCAAATTTTGAACTCATAAGGATAAAACCACATTGGAAACCTGATTCTAAGATATGTTCCTCTAGTAACATACATGCCTTATTAAAACAAACCAACACAACATTGATTTCAAATACTAAATACTCTGTACAAGCAGTTCAAGAACAGTTTACAGAGCAAGAATTATTTGGAAAAAAATTGTATGGTGAGTAATTTTGAATTACAAAAACATTCAAGACAACTGCATGCTGCTTGTGGGCAATTCATTAATAAAAAAGTTTGAAGTAATGAACTATATTATTCACTACAGATTATTCTCTCAGCTTCACTGTTGATGACCCCGGTTAACATTTTTTCAAAAGTATTAGGGAAGATACTTACACACAACCAAGAATTTGTGACTTAGCTAAAGTACTAATACACAGACATCATTCTACAATTTAAGCATTCTTTTATCTTTTGCCTGATTAGATTAAGAGACTTTGTTGTCCAATTCTGAACTCATTAGAGCTACTCCAGATTTACACTAGTGTGGCTGAGATCAGAAACTGGCGCTTTGAAACCACAGCCAATTTCTTGTCATATTGTTGTAATGTCCATCTTTTTCTTTTTTAATGCAGACAAGGCCTAATTGTTGAAGCTATCCTCTCTTACTTCATTCCAGATATGTAACACATTGTGCTGCAGTAGAGGACATAGAAGAATATCAGTGCATTTTCATCATGGGTATCACACCTCCATACAAAACATGCTCACTCAATAACTGGTGTATGTTTTTTTTTAAAATCAAACTCAGACTCTAGCAACCAACTCAAAACACCAATCTGACTAGCTGAATACATATTAAAATGAATGCTCTTTAATTGGATTTAGTTTTTATCAATGAAGTTGCCTGGGTGCTGAGATGAGTTGTGGATGGATCAACCTATTCAGTGAAGGAACGTTGTTTCAGTTATACTCTGGAGTTCTTGCTTCAGTTTGTCAAATGTTACACTGACAACTATATGAGCAAAGCTTTTTGTTGCATTCAAAGCTTCCAGAACTGCCTCTCACACTTTTCTTGTTTTAGTAGGTTATCAAAATGTTGGTTTCATTTTTAAATAAGGCTAAATATTTATAATTTCAGACTTTGTCTCCCAATCAACCAATAAAACCCCTCCAGAGTTCAGACACTCACGGTTTTCTTATCTATAACCTCTTCCATTCCAAACACATCCAAACACGTCACCCTTGAGGGACTGGGTGGGTGAGAAGATATAGAGCCTTTCACCTCTAGATGATTTATATGAATGTAACCATGTCAGTGTGAACAAAAGTAATTACCAGCTGATGGCTGTTTGGTGGCCTATGTCAAATGAGGTGGTGCTCTCAGCATAACAGAAAAATACCATCACATACCCTTGTTGATATAGTCTCAGCAAACAGATGAAGGGTGAAATCCTGGCCCCACTAAAGTCAATGGCAAAACTCACATTGACTTCCAGGGAGCCAGGATTTCACCCCAAGTACTGAATGCACACAGAGGCTAAGTCATGATCTCACCCGAGAAGATGTATCTCCAGGTCTGGGGCGAGGAATATTAGTGGAGCAGCATGGGGAGAGCCTGCACTGCGACTGCCTCTGCCTTACCTTATCTGGGGGTAAGAGAAAAAGGCTTCTGCATCCAGAACCTTTAATGTAATAGAGCCTCCTTGCTGCCTCTCAACCCCAAAATGACCAAGATCAAACTATCTAATCTTTTTTCACTCAATCATTTGTTAAATGCATGAAGCCAATATTCTAATATGAAGCAAGACACTTAAGATTGTGAACACTTTATTCAGCAGAGAAACACCAGACAATGAAAGGCTTGGAGTAGCTTCTCCATGGACAGACAGGTTTATATTTTTATTTTTAAGTTTAGTTAGTCCAATAAGAATCCGGGACTGGGGAACAACTACTGGAGACAGCGCTGCTTGAAAACCAAGCAAAGCTGCATTGTGGTGATAGGAACAACTCTGAAGACCACCTAGAAGTGAGTTATAGTCCAGGAATCATGCTCTTACATAAAATATTTTGAGATGTGGGATTTATACCTTCATATTCACTGAATAACCCCATTATAAGCAGTAGGAAAACAATAGACTGGCAGACTGATATAAACAATTCTTTGAGACTATTAAACATAGTGATTGGTCTATCCAGTTGTTTCTAACTTCATTTCACATCAGCATGACTTCTGTGTCTGGGCTGTACATTTCTGGGCATCTAGTAATACAGAAGAACAGTGAAGGAGAACTCCATCGTCTTTGCAGTCTGGGTACCCGTTCCTTCACTGGACTGCAGACTATACATATACTTGTCATCCATTTTCTTTTTTTTATTTTTCAGTTCTTTTTTCCCTTTCCTCCAGCTCCCTTCTCTCTTTATATGCTGTACAGTTCTTTAGTTTTCCTTCCCAACTGCGTAATATTAAAGCGCCTCTGTTCTAATCCTCTCCCTTGCTGCCTCAATTAATCACTTCTTTATTACAGAACTTGGCTTCTTGCCCTTTGATTCACTAACTAGCTATTACCTTCTTTTCACTTTGCTTCCTTGAAAAGCCATCTTCCCCTTTACCACCTAGCCTGCCCTATCACTTCCATTCCCACCCCATCTTTCACTCCTTTAATCTTTCTTTCCCCACTATCCACCATCTCTCTGGATTCTCTTCACACCACATAACCCTATACTCCGCTTATTGAAGATCTCACCGCTAAAACATCCTTGATACCTGTGGCAGAGCAGACTCGCTCCTACCTACTTGCTAGCCCCACAAATGGCTCAGAGACCTTCTAGTAAAACACCTTTGGGAATGTATTCACAGTGTTCTTTTCCATTACCTTCACTGACTATAAAAGCAGCAAAGCGTCCTGTGGCATCTTATAGACTAACAGATGTATTGGAGCATGAGCATCCGACGAAGTGGGTGTTCACCCACGAAAGCTCATGCTCCAATACATCTGTTAGTCTATAAGGTGCCACAGGACTCTTTGCTGCTTTTACAGATCCAGACTAACACAGCTACCCCTCTGATACTTCACAGACTATGCCACTACATACCAACAGTAACATGAAGCCCTCAGCTCCTGGGGCAAGGAGAACGATCTCTCATGGCTTGGGCCCTGGGCCCATCCATCCTGCTGCCCTCACCCTCCCTGTCACAATTCCTTCTTGTGCCTTTTGCACCATCTAGGCCAGGGGTTGGCAACCGGTGGCTCGCGGCTCGCCAGGGTAAGCACCCTGGCGGGCCAGCCCGGTTTGTTTATCTGCCGCGTCAGCAAGTTTGGCCAATCGCGGCTCCCACTGGCCGCGGTTCGCGGTCCCAGGCCAATGCGGGAGGCAGGAAGCCGTGGCCAGAACCAGGGCCGGCTCCAGAGCCCAGCGGGGCAAGCACCCGCCTGGGGCGGCCCTTTCTCGGGGGGGCGGCAGGCTGGGCCGGCGGACCTGCCGCAGTCATACCTGCGGGAGGTCCACCGGAGCCCCGGGAGCAGCGGACCTGCTGCAGGCATGACTGCGGAGGGGACGCTCGGCCCGCGGCTCCAGTGGACCTCCCGCAGGCATGACTGCGGACGGTTCGCTGGTCCCGTGGCTCGGCTGGACTTCCCCCAGGCATGCCTGCGGCAGCTCAACCGGAGCCGCCGGACCAGCGAACCGCCCGCAGCTGCAGGAGGGCCAGCTGAGCCGCGCGACCAGCGGACCCTCCACAGTCATGCCCGCGGGAGGTCCGCTGCTCCCGCGGCTCGGGGGCGCCTCCCGGGCATGATTGCTTGGGGCGGCCAAATTTGTAGAGCCGCCCCTGGCCAGAACATCCCTCGGCTCGCGCCGCTTCCTGCCTCCCGCATTGGCCTGGGACCGCGAACCGTGGTCAGTGGGAGCCGCGATCGGCCGAACTTGCTGATGCGGCAGATAAACAAACCAGGCCGGCCTGCCAGGGTGCTTACCCTGGTGAGCCGCGAGCCACCGGTTGCCGACCCCTGATCTAGGCTAATGAGTTGATTACCCTTTTAACTCCCTTCAGCCCATTCCAGTCTATCACTGAGAGCAGTTCCCATAGTCAGGTGTTCTCTGGGGCAACTACTTGGAGTTGCAGTAGTCAGAGTGCTGGCTCAGCTTTAGGTGCCCAGCACTCTGCCACAATATCTATCGACTAGCATTGCTGAGTACTTGTTTGAGAGAACACTAGCTTTGTTTCCAAAATGTGCAAACAATACCTATTATTGGATGAACATTAGTAGGTTTTCAAAGCTCTCTCTTCAGTTGACTGCTTAATTCCTGGAATATAGTAGTAAATTAACAGTAATAAAAACTATGTGTGGATGACTGTGAGGGGAAATAGTGAATGAATGAAAGACTAAATAGATGAGGTGGCCCCAGTGTAATGTCAAGTGGTTTAAATCACACCTTATGTTAAAGCAGTGTGACTTTGTGTGTGGACACTTTTATATTGGTTTAAACCTGCTGTATATTGGCTTTGCTTCCACTGGTCAATAAAAGATGCAAACTACACCAATAAAAACCAGTGTCCACACACAATTGGTTTAACTAAATCAGTGCAACATCACATCTTTAATTAAACCAGTGCAACTTCTTTGTGTAGAAAAGCCTTGGGTGAAGGAAAGAGGACAGAATGTGTGAGTGAGAAGAGAAAATGAATGAAAGTGTGAATAGGTCCAGGGCTGACTCTAGGTTTTTTGCCGCCGCAAGCAAAAAAAACCAACCTCTGGGAGTGCAACTGCCGAAGCAAAACAAACAAACAAAAAAAGGTGGCTGGAATGCCACCCCTGAAATTGTGCCACCCCAAGCACGGGCTTGGTTTGCTGGTGCCTAGAGCTGGCCCTGATAGGTTGGAGAGAGAGAGAGTGAATTAATCAATGAGTGACTGTTTGTATGGCTTTGTCTATATTACAAGTTGTACCTTTTTAACTAAAGGTGTGTTTTTAAATCACTGTAGTTAAACTATGTGGATACTCTTAAATTGCTTTAATCCTGGCTTACATATAAACATGGGTTTGCACCAGTTTAACAACATCATTTTAAAAACACAATTTTAGCTAAACTTTTACAACTTGTAATATGAGGGAAAAAAAGGTGAGAATGTAATGGAAAAGGAATAAAAATGGCAGAAAGTAAAAAATGAGTGATATGAAGATGAATTGCAGATGGGAAAAGCAAGGAATGATGAACAACTTCTCTGACCCTCCTAATCTCTGGTTCCTCCTCTTCCCCAAAATCCCATGCTGGGCCCTACTACTGGGCCTCCCATCTTCCCTTAATCTGCTAGGTAAAAAAATAAGGCAAAGGGGTTCATTTAATTTTTATTATTATTAATTATTATTATTATTATTATTATTAATGCAAAACCATAAATTGGCCCACATTTGCTCGAAGCTACTCTCAGGGTCATGTGAAAGGTTTGCAAACCTGACTAACCCTTTCCACAAGCCTGGGCTGAGCTTCATATTTATGACAAAATCAGAAACCAGACAAGTATATGTATTTTGAGGGTTTCACAAAACTCTACTTTAATACAATACCCAAAGGTGAAGGCATTATTTCAGTCTCAAGGTGTTTTTTTTCTATTTCTTGAGCAATGGTGGTGCAAATTATTTCTCTCAACTAATACTTTAGATCTGAGCAAGTACACTAATCTGTGGGCTAACTTTTCAGGTGCCAGCAATAATGCAGAATATAAATGATCATATGACAGTCACACATGAGCCTGAGTGTCAGGAGAGTCTATTGCTGGCTCTGAAAGCCACCTGCTGAGTGACCTTGGGCAAGTTACCCAGCCTCTCGGTGCCTCCTTCCCCACCCCTCGCCATCCATAAAAACAGGAATAACTATACTTACTCTTCTTAGCAAAGTACTTTGAGATCTTTAGATAAAATGTGGTAAATATAATTAATTATTCATATAAGGCCATATCCTGCCCCTTCTTAGATGGCTGCTGAGGGCCTGACCAGGTGTAATCAATTTGATTCCATTAGCAAAAGCCTGTGTGTCCACAAATCTTCATGTTCTGTAACATTCTTGGCTAAACTTTGAATAAATTTATCATTTTTACTGTGTTCCTTTGATACAGAATTAGAAGTTGAACTATTTTATCTCATTGTACATCCTGGTTTTCCGTGCTGCTAGATAATTATCTAACAGATTGATTTCAGAGGAAAAGAAGACAAAATGAAATACAACACAGTCCAAACAAACTGCTACAGTAAGTAAAATAAAGCCTGTTTGTAAAACACACTGATCAACAAGCTGCTTTCAAATCATGGTGCTAGCCAGGTGTAGTATGCTTGGACTTTAATGTGTATGTTCTTTATTTAAGTGATGCTCTCTATACAAATTCAAGAAAATTGCTTTTTTAAGGTTTGCTTTATTGCTGAGATAAACTATCAAATGAAGAAAGACACCTCATACGGTGAGTATATTCATTATAGCACTACTTACGCCCTGTCTACATGAGGAAGTTGCAAACCAATTTGCTAAAATGTGTATTTTAAACTGATTTGACAATACTCTATGTGTAAATACATTTAATTTGGTTTAAACCAGGATTATTTTTGTTTAGTTTAAATTAATTTAGAAGCTAAACTGAAACCAGATACTCTACCTGGTAAGACCAGAAACACCCAAAGCAGGGATCTTTAGAGCTCTGGACATTCTATCTGTGGAATGTTCTGACTGTCTCTGCCCTGTGCTGATTGGATGATTGCTCCAACCCCTGCCCTCCCTTCTCACAGTCTCTTCCCCCCTCAGCTTCACTCCACACCTGCCCCTTCTACCCTCTCCTCCTTTGCCCTGTCCATCTCATCCCCCACCCCCAAAACTATCATTTGCTGCCATTGTTCTGTCCACTCTGCTTGTGTGGGCTATCCCTCCCACAATCCTGTCTATTTTGACAATAATGTCTCATTGTACTCCCATATCTGTCTGTCTCCATCTGTTGTCTCGTCTTATAGTTTGCTTGTAAGCTTTTGGGGGCAGGCATTGTCTTCTGTTCTGTTTGCATAGCACAGTGCAGTCCTGATCCATGACTGGGGCTTGTAGGTGCTACCGTAAAGCAAGCAAGCAAGCAAACAAAACAAAAAAACAACTGGAAATAAAAGTATTCATATGAGAAAGCTGCACCAATTTAAATCAGTTTTTAAACTGCTTGAAGTGATGCGGTGTAAACCCTTGTGCAGACAACTCCTTAGACATCAACTTGAACTTCACTAGCACTAAGGTCCTGCATCCAAAACCCACTGAAGTCAATGGGAATCCTTTTATTGATTTGAGTGGTTTGGGGATAGGGTCCAAAAAAATCCCTTAAGACTAACCTGGACTCTGTCCCTACCTGGAGCTCTGCATGGAGTAGGAGGGAATAAGAAACCTTTTCCCATCTAGCATTTCTAATGCAAGGACAGGGAAAAAACCTGTCACTCACTGTGGCTCAAATCACCCCAAAAGAGAAAGGATGAAGAGAAAGGCAATGACCCTGACTCCTTGCCCCTTACACTTTGAAAGGAAGCTGTCCAGCCATGCCAAAGGGGAAAACGCTCGACCACTGGAAAGGATGCTACACACTCCCTAAGTGCTGTAGGCCACTCAGGAAGGAAATATGTATCCTAAGGTACAATCCTTCCCACAGCTCTCCATGGTGCCGTGCATGCCCCCGCATGCAGGCAAGGGACTTTGAGGAATAGTCTGGCCCTGAGTGAATCTAACACTATTGACTAGTTTGATTTGAATCTCCTGCTAGGGTGGAACTGAATACAGTGCCATCAGCTCTGTCTGCTGGAAGGCTGGAAATGAGATTATGCTTCTGGTGGATTCAGATTTACTCTCAGAAATTGTATGGTCTTTTTGTTTGCTTATTTGATGTTTTAAATGTATATATTTTTGACAGATGTAGAAAAAAACAAACAACCAAAACCAACCTTCCCTTTCTCCTTACACAGTGTGATGGGCCAGATCCTCGGCTGACGTAAATTGATGCAACTCCACTGAAGTTAATGGACCTTTGCCAATTCATACTAGCCAAGGCCGATATTTGGAATAAACACTAAAGAGCTGATCCAAAGCCTATTGAAGTCAATAGGAGCCATTCCATTGGCTTGAATGGGTTTGGGATTGGACCCTAAGGGATGATTGCAGCTGTTCCACTGGCAGAAATCCCACTGAAGTCAATGAGAATTCTGTGCAACAGCTGGTTTGGGCCCCCAGTATGTATCTCTAAAAATATATTCATACAACGGGCCCAGTGTTGTAGCCTTTAACACACAAGTAACTCCAGCGAAATCAATGGGATGGCTCACATTGGCCCTTACCCAGCCAAGCATGTGTTTAACATGAAACATGTAAGTAGTTCCATTGAGGCAGTCAGGACTGAGCTCACATACATACATTAAGCATGTGATTAAGTGCTTTGCTGGAGCAGGGCCAGCATCTGCAGCAACAGGCCTACAATGAGGGCCCAGTCCTATGAGGGGCTGCATAACCTCAACTCCTAGTACAGTGCCACAGAATAAAACAGCACAGAGGTCGTTCATCCAACTAACCTAGAGTCAAGTATTACCAGCCAATGAAATTGCCATCTCTTCAATTAATAAGGATTGAGGAAATTAAACTGACTGTTTTCAGAGCATCTGATTGGACCATCCATATTTGATAAAAATATATTATAAAGCAAAATATTGCACATTCTTGGTATATTTAAAAACATCAGGCAAAATCTGCAGTCCCTACACCACACATGGAGCTGCTGTATGATTGGGCCATAATCTCATCAACCCACCACACCATCACAAAAGCTAGTAACCCAAATAATCAAATTGTCAAATAAACAAAAGTAAAAAGCTAAGTGCATGATGCTACTGTAAGCTGCTTGATAGACTAACCCTCCCACTCCAAGAAAGTGGAGAAAAAAACCCAGTCTCTTTATAGAGTACATCAAATCTAATTTTGTTTTAATGTGTTAAAGTGCACACCAAAAAAGGCAGAGTTGACTCTTGGGAAAATAATGTTAAATCAGTTTGGGAAACTGAAGTTTAGAAAAATACCTCCATTTTCTCTTCAGTATTACGACACATGTATTCATCTGCCTAGATAACCTCGCATTTTAAATAACTTCACACTTAAGCTCTGTCAATTTGATCTCCCAAGGTTAATTGATTATTTCTACAACAGTCCTGCCGGAAAAGATCAGAGTGCTTACATCTTTTCATTAATCCTTGCTGTACTGTCAGAGGGTGTAAAATAAGAGTGCTATGATTGGTTTCACTATTCCCAGGTCTATTTTTTCCCCAAGTTGTTTCATGTCTGATTAGTTTCATGTCATGGCATTTCATTTCATTAGTTTCACTGCATGGCATTTCAAATATGGCCTAATGATGGCAACATCAGATATACTTTATAAGCAACTACCATGAATGACAACAAAACAAAAAGTATTAAAAGATGTGTCACATTCAAATTAGGAAAGGAACAGCAAATAGCTAAAGATCTGCCTGATTTGCAAAAAAAAAAAAAAAAAAAAAAGTTTCAGAACATCCCTTTCCTAAACCAGTTATTCAGCATTTCCCCTCAGTAAATGACCATCAGCATTTGACAAAGTCCCTCAGGGGTTTTCTAGAAGAGATGAGCATTATCAGCAATTGCATATTTGTTATTGACATCACTTTTTGCAGTGGCATAGACAACACAATGGGGGATTAACCCTCTCGCAAGGCAGTGTGACAATTCATCAGTTGAAAAACAGAACCTGGTTAAATGTCAGTTTTCAAGCCACATTAAAACTGCTGGCATAGAGGATCCCTTAAAAACAAAACAAAACAAAACAAAAGCCCTGCTGTGGTTGTGGGGAACCTACATTTATTTTAAATTATGCCAAATTGGGTATTTTTGTTTGGGAACAAAAATATTTCCTCCTATAAGAAAGGCTGGAAATGAGTAAAGATAGCAGGATTGTTTTCTTTTATCGCTTTTATTTGTTCGCAACAAAACTCACACAGTGGCTTCGTATTATTGGGGTCTCTTCCTTTTCTTTATAGAAGAACTGAGGGTCAAACTAGTTTTAAAAGAGGCTGGGTTTAAAATGTGCCTATACACTTGGGGCACTGCTGTAAATCCAGAGTTATTCCCTGGGCTTCAATGGAATTAAATGTGATGTTACAGAGGTGTAACTGAGAACAGAATTTGGCCCTTGGAATGCATGTTAAGGCTCACAAACACTCTGAGACCTTCCCCTGCTGCTCAGTTCCAACTGAAAACAGCACCACCCTGATATTGGAAGGAAAAGGCCACCGTTTTATTTCCATAGCATAGCAGATGTAACAATAAACAAGGATTAATCATGATCATTACACCAAATCATACGAAATAATACTGTTGACCAATTCTGCTTGCACTGATTATTTTCCCTTTCCCTCTCAGAAAGGGGATGGCAAAGTCATTCAAAAAGATCCAGGGCACCAAAATTAAAACATGTGTAAATTAAACACATGTGTAGTGCACAATATGTGGCAAATTAGTACAGAAAATACTGAGAAACGTGCATCTTCAGAGTTTGCCTGCACACCATGATGTGACAGGTATTATTGCACTTTGTACAATTATTTAAACCCTGTAGGAATTCCCAGTGTCAGGGTATGTCAGCATACTGTTATTAGACAAGTTTAATTAGGATCTACCCTGCTGCTCCTAACAAGTATTTAATTAACTTCCAGGCAGGGTAATTAGCTTTAGATTGCAGCTGATTCTCTGCCTCACCTTCTGTTGACACTTGGCCTACAGTAAGGCAGCTTGCTTTGCTGACACTGTAATGGATAGTATCTTCGGGAAGCCTAATATCAAGCTTGACTAGTCTAATAAAAAAAAAGAGAGATAAAGATAAAAGACAAAATAATGACTGTCAGGTCATGGTCCGAGAGTGCAACAAAAGGCCATACATCAGACAGGCAGACACAAAAGCCTGCTAGCAGGAGAGGAGGGAAGGAACAATTTGACTGTAAGTACTTCAGGAAAATTGAAATAATGGGACGTTAAAAAAACAAAAACAAAACAGGAAGATTAAGACGTGTACAGTATTTACTCCATGCATTTCCTTCAACTGGATGAACTCTGAACAGGAATTCTTATTATTCTATGCTTTACCAACCAAGCTTTTAGTTATCAAATGGGGCTTTGAAACCTCTGCCTTCAGCACAGCACAGAATATGACCCAAAGCGAGCTTTTAAAAAAAATTTACATAGTAGAAATGAACCCAATCAATTTGGTCAGATCACTGTTTAACCCTTTAATGGCTCCTAGAAGTGCTGCGTGATTTCTAAGTGTTCAGCGTTTGGCAGACCACATGCTATTCTTCTAGCCATTCCTGATATATGATTAAAAATAATGGGACTACATTCAATGCCGCAAGTACAAAAATTTGGGGGTTAGAGGGAGGGAGTGCTCAGGAGTTTAAAAACCTTTCCCTATCATTAGGACAAAAGGGTTGTAATTCTCTTTTGTATTGAAAGGAGGATAATTTTTAAGAAGTCTTTTAATTTTTGCCGAGTGCCCTAGGTATCTGATAATTGGTTCTCCCCAAGCTTCCTTAGTAACAGAAATACAACAGTATTGGTCCAAAACACGACCACTCACAAAAGCATTACTGCTTTGATTCAAACATTATTATAAAAGATGGGAATATTCTTCCTGGGAGGGTCAACCTGACCCTGGCCATGACATCTATAAAGGACGACTTCTGATCGTCAATTAGGAGCTGTTCAAACAAGCAGTCAAATGTTTGCCACCCATGCTTTTATTTTAGGCTAGCTTCCCCACCTCCCACCCCCATAGATGCCTAAGTTCCTTTCACATTTTAGCAGCAACTGTGTGCCACAGTGCTGCAGCACCCACCCTGGGATCTGGGAGGGGAGACAACCACCTTTAAGGACCTGCAGTGCCTTTCCATAGATAAATCCCTCCCCTGCAAAAACGTAAAAGCCTCAGCTCCATAAAAATGCCAGCCCTCTGCAGGCTAAGGACTGAGAACTGTACTGAAATTGTAGTGGGGCTTTCTAGGCAGTTATGCTATTATACCTCCATTTCATTGTTACCAGCTTGAGGGTGTGTGTGTTAAGTAACTCCTTCTCTTTCAGTTGTGAGCACTGACCGAGAATCCAGAGGTCCATAAGAACCTCACCAGAACCTGGGCTTTCGAACATGGCACGGAGTTGTGGTACCCAGAGAGCAGTCAGAGCTGGTGGCCATTTCTTACTATGAAGAATCCTGTCCATTTTTTAATTTTTCATGAATGCTGAAATTAAAATAAATGCTGAAAGCACTAATCGTTATCGGGTCTTTTTATTACACTGGAAGGGCAATACACATACCAGCAACTGAGAAATCAGATCTTTCATAGCAAGATGTGGTTAACTGATACACACCTTGGCTGATTGATCACTAAGGACAAACTAAAAACACAGCAAAGAGTCCTGTGGCACCTTATAGACTAACAGACGTATTGGAGCATAAGCTTTCGTGGGTGAATACCCACTTCGTCAGACTAACATGGCTACCCCTCTGATACCAAAAACACAGGGTCTGGTTATGATTGCATTGACACTAGTATATCTCAGGAATAATTCCATGTACAGCAAGAGAGTGACACTAGTGTGTAGAACCAGTGTGGAATTAGAGCCAGGCCCATTATGGAGTCCTGTATCCTTGGCGGATGCCCACATGGAGCTATAGAGGTCTCTATGGAATAAGTCATAATCCCTTCTTCACCCCTCACACACAGTCAGTACAAGAAAGATAGATGGAAGTGTAAGCAAAAAGTCTGAAAGGGCAGAAGAAACAGGAGGCCAGTGGGGCTAACCTTCGTTCCCGGTCCCTTGTTGAATAAATAGCATTTGAGGAGTTCTACACAGTAAGGTTTGAGAGGTGTCAGGTGAACTTTGGAAGCAGAATTTTCCATGGCACTTGGGAGACCTCTAACATCTGCAGTCCTATTTTCCTCTCCTAAGGACTGACCGGAGTCCCAGGGCCCAGAAGGGGGAACATGATGACTGAAAACACCCGCCAAGTTGTCTAAAGCCCTCAACAGAAAGTTGTGTAAATGGCTCAGTGCAATGTTCTGAAAGAACTGACCTCTCTAGATGTCCATATGCCAAGCCCACCATCTAAGCAGTTTGATCCACTTCCCTATCAGAATAGATTTCCCTATCAGAACAGGTTTTTACAGCTCCAGTATATGCTGACAGCATGAATAAAAAGTGAATGGAAGCTTGATCTGGGGATGGGGCAATGTGATAAGGATATTTTGCATGAGTTATTTGTACTCTTTAGCTATGCTGTACCCTTCTCCTTTTCAACCTGAACTTTAAAAGCTTTTTTGTGACCCCCAAATAAACTGTCCTGTCTCTCAGAAACAGGTATTGTACCCACAGTATTGCTAGTGTTTTAGAATTCCCTGGAGGAAGCATCCATTTCTGTGCGATCAGAAGAGGATCCTCAGAGTAGGGCACCATCATATCAATCAAGAATTCAGTGGAAGGAGAAGAAACCAGTAAGTGCTACCGTTGGCCCACAATGGACCCAAGGTCTTGCTCACACTGGAGACACTGTTCCTAACATTGTTGGTTTAAGCTTAAGAATGATATTAAAAATGAATTTGAATAATACAGACATTAGAAGTTGTGGGATCCCTATCCCTAGAGCAGTGTTTCCCAAACTTGGGATGCCGTTTGTTCAGGGAAAGCCTCTGGCGGGCTGGGCCAGTTTGTTTACCTGCCGCATCCGCAGGTTCGGCTAATTGTGGCTCCCACTGGCCGTGGTTCACTGCTCCAGCCCAATGGGAGCTGCGAGAAGCGATGGCCAGTACGTCCCTTGGCCCGCGCTGCTTCCAGCAGCTCCCATTGGCTTGGAATGGCGAACCGCGGCCAGTGGGAGCTGTGATTGGCCGAATCTGCGGATGCGGCAGGTAAACAAACTGGCCCGGACCGCCAGGTGCTTTCCCTGAACAAGCGGCAAACCCAGTTTGAGAAACACTGCCCTAGAGGTTTTTAAAAACAGGTCAGACAAATACCTGTCAGGGTGGTCTAGGTATACTTGGCCTGCATCAACACAGGGGGAGGGAGCAGATGACCTCTTGAGGTCCCTTTCAGCCCTACATTTCTATGATTCATGATAACATGCCCTTCAATTGTCCTTTTAAAATAAAACACTGTTCTTCAAGAAGTCTTTTAAAGCTTGACAGGAGGAAGTGCTAGAAAACACACTCAAAGTAACAGGGAGGGACATGATAACTTAATCTGGGGAAGTGGGGTGTGATTCCATAATTTCTGCGGTCTGTGCTGTAATTCTCTGCCTGTCAAATATCAGTTGTATGGTCTCTAGAAAAAGTATAAGATAGATGACAGATAAACCCTCAACAAAATTGATTAGCAGGGACACATCCAAACAAACGAGAAATGTGCAGTTGCTGTATTTTTGGGACCTGATTATTTTACAAGGCTCTTCATATAGGCACTCGGATACCATGGTGAAGGTCTCTCAGATACCACAGTAATGGTCCTGCATACGAAGATTTGAAACAGAATGATATTCACCAGATATTTTAAATACAGAAAAATTCTGGCACTCAGTGGCTATTCTGACTGGCTGGTTCTAAAGAAGCAAAATGTATATGGATCAACATTGTATCTATAATCAAGATGAAATTACAGAACTCAGCTGAGACTTTAACATTCAACTTTAATTTAATTCTTTTTCTAGTACACAAAATGCACAATTTATCTCATAACCCCCTTGGCTATAGTTATCAGGAGCACTAATCACACCCCTGTGGGATTAGACAGAATTGGCTGTTTCTCCTGCCTTGTAAGACCCCAGAGGTGTGATTATCTCATAGTTACCACACCCCTGTTGTGTCTCTCTTCTTCAATGAAGTAAATGAACTGTTAAATTGACAGTTATAAATGAACTGGCCAGCTGACTCTCTGGGATCTTGTAAAAAATAAATAAATAAATAAAAATGACAGAGATACCACAACTGAGTTGTTTTTTAAAATTCTTTTGTAGTTCTTTTTATAATTCATTTCCTCCTAAACTGGTGATAAACTAGTACCGCAGAGAGCTGTCCCCTTGCCCAATATTCCTTACTGAAAAGTCTAATATCTAACAAGCAAGGGCTGAAAGAAGTCAGAAAGCTCAGCATGAACCAGCAGAAAAACTAAGCAGAAAATACGACGGCTAGCTGTCGGGAAAGGCATTTATATAGAGTGTATTAGTAGTTCAAATGTGTCACTCACCTGAGACTGTTTGTCAGGTTACATCTCACCCAGAGCCATGTATTTGGCTTTTATCCTTGTGACAAATGATTTCTCAACTTCGGTACCACTGTCAACCAGCCAAGAGAATAACATGAAAGCTTTAATGCTCCATCCCCTTCTGCCACTGTCTAACCTAACAGTACCTCTCACGACTAGAACTAATTCCCTTTTCCTAACACATCTTCACAAGTAAGCAATCCTTTCCTCTCTCTCTTCCCTACTTCCTTGTTGCCTCACTTGTATTGAAATATACGCTACAGAGTGTCAAGCAACAGAATAGCAGGCCCCACAAGAATCCTTCAGCTATTTGGCTTTCAAAAATTTCCCCAAACCATTGGACTGGCTTAAAATCAGAAAGGTTTTTTTCCCCTTTTTTTAAAATAATAAATTGGGGATATTTTTATTTGCCTTCTGTTTTTTGAGCCTTTGGGGTCACGCCTCCAAGCTTTTCTATGCAACCATGAGGGCTAGAAACTTACTTTTCAGGTAATCACAGGACTCCAAGAGCTGGGGCTATAAGAAAAACACTAGATATCACCAGACTCACAATAAAATGAATGACACCGAGTTAATGTGGAATGCCAGCATTAACTCCAGTGGAGCTGTCTGATGGGAATTCTATTGCTTTGCCTGAAGAAGATGCCAGGTACAATGCTTCCATCCTCCTCTTTCCTCTCTTCTGCTGGCTGGTCACTTCCCCCACAAAAAATAGATGAGTCCAACCATACATTTGCAGGAAAAGAAATTCTGGGGCTTGGGAAAGGAGGAGATAATATTGCTTTGGCTTCACTCCCTCTTCCAATATTTCCCCTCTGTGCCCAGAATGAGATGTGGCCATGGGGGACTGATAGAGCTTCAAGTCTGAATTGGCACATTAACAATATCAGTGCTAAAACAAAGGCAATGACTTTTCTGTAAGAGTTGTCATGCATCTGTGCGAAGGTATGTGCGTGTGCGCATAGGCACTATATTTAATCTATTTCAAGCATGCCAGGATTTAAATCTTCAAATGCAAAACTGGAACAGTTTACAGCAGCAGAAGGCTCTCGGCCAGTTTATTTTTTGCAGTGATGACAGTGAATTCTCAGCTGAACGTTAGGTTTTTGTGGGTTTTCCCTGCGGAAGCAATAATCTCTTCCCTTGCCAGGGAGGGTGACTGCCAAGCAGCTGATGGATGCGACTGACAGGTAGAAACACACCTAACTCCCATATTGCTGATCTCTGAGCAGCTCATCCGGAGATTGAAATTGTGAATAGTACAGGATACCTCTCTTGAATCAGTGGAAGAAAACTGGCAGGGAAATTATCAAGCCTGCCAACCTCTTTGGGGCTTATCAACTGGTGGAAAGAAGCAGTTCACACAAAGGAGCGTACAAACAAATAAATAAGCAAACAAATAAAAGGGAGCCTCCCCTAGCTTACAAAAAAGTCTCCTTGATTAAAGCTAGCTCCACAGGACAACAAGAAAAATGTATTCCGCTGTGCTGCTGGGCTTTGGCAATGAAGGTGATCAAGATATTTTCACAAGTTTGAATTTCAAATACACACACACACACACACATACACACGGGGACTGTTTAACAGTGAAATTATAATAATGATCATAGTGAGAACAATAGTACAGCCCTTCTCTCTTCTCTTCAGAATTCTGAAGTATTACACTAGGGATGGCATTTTACAGCCACTGTATGCAGATGGGAATGAATGCAGCACACACTGAAAGGCAGTGGAGAATCAGACTACAGCATTTTAGCCAGTCTCTTACTGTGAGGCTGGTACCCCGATCCATGTGGGGTCATGATGAAGAAATTCCATCACTCTGGCGAAGTTTCATTCTGACTGAGGTGAGAATGCACAGTCAACCTGTGGAATTCTTTGCCAGAGGATGTGAAGGCCAAGACTATAACAGGGCTCAAAAAATAACTAGATAAATTCATGGAGGATGGGTCCATCCATGGTTATTAGCCAGGATGGGCAGGGATGGTATCCCTAACCTCTGCCAAAAGCTGGGAATGGGTGACAGCGAATTTATCACGTAATGATTACCTGTTCTGTTCATTCCCTCTGGGACACCTGGCACTGGCCACTGTTGGAAGACAGGCTACTGGGCTAGAAGGACCATTGGTCTGACCCAGTATGGCCGTTCTTATGTAGGGGCCAGTAGAGAAGGGGAAGTGTGTGCAGTGAGTGGCTATGGTCCTCTCTATCTGCTGCCGAAGACAGGTTCCTCTGTCAGGATTTGATTAGTAGGCACAGACGGCAGGCTGAATCATGTGGCTCCTATTAATTCTATTCCCACATAATTCCAGAGATAGGATTTGTCCAGAACAGAGGAAAATCAGGAGGAGGGGTCTGATTCTGATTCCATGTACACCTGTTTCAGAACAAGCGTCACTTCATATTATTCATGTGAATTACACTTTGTTTACACCAGTATAAGGGGCTAACCCTTCATACCCATACACATGTGCATAATCCGGTTAACACTGAGAATCAGTAGTGGGAAGGAAGAACCAGAAATTCATACACAACTCTTGATGAATTTGCTTTCCTCAGCGAGATAGCATAAATGCAAGATAATCCAACCCGTCAAAAAATCCAAGCTAAAAATAATAAAAGTTGTAACACCCTAGGTGAAATCCTAGCCTCATGGAAGTCACCAGGAGTTTTGCCATTGACTTTAATGGGTTTGGGAGTTCCCCTCTAATGTAGACAGGGATAGTTGTAGTTTTACCTCAGTTTAGATCATCGAGATGAACCCTATGATTATCTGAGGTAAAACTCCAATTTACCCTACCTACACTAGGATTTTAGCTCATGTTAGCTACAAAAACATACCCTTTTTTCCTAGGGCGGACATGCTTGAGAGAGAGCTGAAAAAGAGATTTATTTTTAAAAGCAAGCCAGGAACCTTTCAAAGCTTCCCAAACTTGTCAAAATATTTGACTGGTATCTCATGTGTTGTCTATTAAATGCTGAAACGTAAATGGCTTATGTGAAAATGTGAGGTACTTTTTAGATTCGGAGTGACCTCACAGATAAAATCATTTACAAAGGAGATTTTTCCTTTCACATGGCAACACCTCCACTGAGGGCTGCCAGAAGACTTTCAAAGCTGGTATCTCACAGCAAGGGGGCTGTGGAATAGGCATGATGGGTTTGATTTACACCCTAGGAAACTCTATTAATGTCTATGGGGTGATTTAGGGTGAAAGTCAGGGTTGAATTTGGACAGAAATGTTTAAGACAATAAAAATATAATCTGTAAAACTTACTTTCTTATTCAGAAATAGAGTTCACTTTAAAATTCCTAATTGGACAACAGCCTTATCCTGCTTGTCTTCTATGTGTGAAACTCCCCAGATGATGATTCCAAAAGGAATCAACCTGCACACTAAACTCATGGTTCTCCTGATTTGGATATTGCAGCCCTGGGAAAATTAAACTACAATCAAATGTATAAATTTCTATAACCATCCATTTCAAATTGTGCATTGCAAATTGATGTATTCTACATAAATAAAAGGACCTGATTTTGTGCTTTGAAATCAGTCCTTTGCCTTCTGTGTGCTGCACAATGCCATCTGACTTCTTACAAAACGGCTGTTCCTTTTTTCCCCATCTGCACCTGCTCTGCTTCAGAAATATCAGTGAGTGAAATGCTGGACTGGTTTTGTCTGCTCTGACATTACCGCCTACTACAGAATCATGGAAAATATGAAGGGAGAAAAGAAGAAAAAGTGTGAAGGGCAACAAGGGGAAGAAAAGGGAAAAAAAGGTGCATTTAAATAACTTGCACATTTTAATAGTATTTGCAAGAAGAATGGAAAAAAACTCCTAGACAATGATATTGGCAAATTTCTCCCAGACAGATATCAGAAAGGATGCAGTAATGCTATACAGGTTAACGCTTGATCCAGCAAAGCACTTAAGCATGTGACTAACTTTAAGCAAATGAGTAATTCTATTGACTTCAGTGGGATGATTCACATGGTTAGAGTTAAGGACGTGCTTAATTGCTTTGCTGGATTGGAGCCTTATAAAAAGAGAGGGATTGTTTTCTAACAGTGATACTCAACCATAGCCAATTATAACCTTGCATTCCCACCTTCAGTTTGAACAAGGTCTCCATATGGCATCTGACCCAAGTTAAAACTGGCAATTATAAAATCATTGAGTGACACACAGAGATATAGATATACACAGGCACTTGAACACTTATTTACATTGAAAGCCAACTAAGGTAAGAGAAAATTCCTGTTTGAATGTCTTAACTGAGAAAGTTGTGCTAATTTAACATAATGCATCACTATAAAAAGTAAGACTACCTCTTAGTGTGTAACACATTTGCTGCATACATTTCTGCATTTTAACTGGGCTAAATTCAACCTGTTGTAAGGTCATTGGCTTAAAACATAAACCAGGGTTGAAGTTATTAGGCCCACTATATTTACTATAAATCTTTTATGGATTTCTGCACCTGCATTTGATGACAAGTAGATCTTCAGCTACTGTAGGGTGATAATTTTCCCCCTGCAGTACAAGAGTCATCCACAATAAATGTTTCTGGGCTGCCAGAAATGGCTGTGTATTGTGTCTTATGTTTATCCTTTATTTCCTTGAACGACTCCAGTGAGGGTGTCTGAGTCCAGGTGTGTTTCACGCAGCAAATGTGAAGAAGCAGCAAAACTTTTACTGCTCTTGTTGGCTAAGTGCGTGTGTGAGTGAATATTTATTTTTATTTTTTTATTTCTTTGTATCTATACAAAAAGCACCTATCCTAGAGCTCTTAGGGCAGGGGTTCTCCAACTGGAGGTCGGGACCCCTCAGGGGGTCACGGGATTATTACATGGGGAGTCACGAGCTGTCAGCCTCCACCCCAAACCCTGCTTGGCCTCCAGCATTTATAATGGTGTTATTAATTTAAAACACTTTTTAATATATTTAAGGGGGGGTCACACTCAGAACTTGCTATGTGAAAGGGGTCACCAGTACAAAAGTTTGAGAATCACTGTCTTAGGGCTTCTGACTTGACTCCTAACACAGCTGAATTCTAACATAGCCCTTTTCTTCTTCTGCAGCAAAGTAAGCGTACACAGGAGTTTTAGAGGTGATAATATTATTTAAAGAAAAAGAAACTTGGCTTGGGGAGGACCAGTCGTAACACTTCATTACAGAAGAAACAGGGGGGCAAGATTTTGGTTTCCTAGCTGAAAGGTAAAGTTGCAGGCAGTAAGGGAGCCTGGGCTTTTTTGTTTTCTCTTAATGAGGGCTGGTCTACACTGAAAAGTTAGGTCAACCCAACTACATCGTTCAGGGGTATGAAAAAAACCACACCTCTGAGTGATGTAGTTAAGCCAACCTAACACCCAGTGTAGACAGAAATTTTTTTCTGTCAACCTAGCTACCACGTCTCAGGAAGATGGGGTGTTGTTCTGATTTTTAAGTGCAGGTACTCTTCCCCATCGGCCGCCCAGCAGCGTGACCTTGCCCTGCCAGCGTGACTCCCTCCAGTATAAATGGCATCCTCCCTGTGGTGTGACCTTGCACATACAGCACATGTGAGGTCAAAAGTGCTCCCGCAGGCTCCTGCCCCACTATCTTACTGTCAGGGAGGTGGATTAATTATAGTGAGGGGAAAACCCTACCTGTCTCTGCAGTGAGTGTCGACACTGAAGCGTATAGCAGCATAGCTGCAGTTGTACCGCAGAAGCGTTTTGAGTACAGACCTAGCCGGAGATCTCAAATATCTCAACTTCCAGCCTTGCAAGGTGCTCAGACACAGCCAACAGCTGTCCTCAGCCTCACGTGGCTCAGATCAAACCAGAGTAGCGCATTCCAGGACCGGCTTCTCTGG
The DNA here is from genome assembly GCF_020497125.1 of Mauremys mutica. Taxonomy (NCBI): domain Eukaryota; kingdom Metazoa; phylum Chordata; order Testudines; family Geoemydidae; genus Mauremys; species Mauremys mutica. The sequence goes on from NC_059072.1 coordinate 255,407,961, forward strand.
GACCACGCCTCCATATTTAAGATGAGGATGCCCACAGTCTGCTCCATTTTACATTAATCAGGTCTAGCCTGGCCAATTTCCAGTGGAGCCAGTGCCTGGGCAATATTAGGGTGTCTGTGGTCTATGGGCAGAGACCAGTTCCAGAATTTCACCCTGAGGGCACCATAGGGCAGCCCGAGTAGCAAGTTAAGTGACCCAGGATTCAATAACGTTGGGTAACTAGTTTTTCCATTGCTGTATAGTGCGATAGGCTAAAGGGGCTCTGTCAAAAAAAATCACCCTTCTGCTGGGAAATTTTGCACCGCTATTGAGCCACGATGACTGTCCATGAAAGAGATTAGAGGTCAAAAGGATTTCTCTGTGCTCTTTCCTTAACGTTGTGCAGTTAGTTGGCAGCACTTTGTGTGTAGCCAGTTTCACTCTCCTGCCCTGCTCAGGCCAGGGAGCTCACACCCCCACACTTTCTCAGGCCCTGCAAGAAGGTGCTAAATAGTATCGGCAGGAGAGCTGCAGGTATTGCCACCAAGAGGGTGTCTCTTCTTCCCAGGACCCCTGCACAGAGATGGGGAGCAACTGGAGCTTGGTGGGGGCGGAGGGGCAGAGACCCCTCTTTTTCTCCCTAACCCCTTCACCAGGCCCCAATATCTGGAAGCAGTGTGGGGAAGGTGACCCCAACCCATGAGACACACATGAAAGAGGAGACACCAGCTTGGAAGGGTAGGAAGCCACTTCCTCATGCACTGAAGCTCCTCAAGGTAGCAAAAGAGGGGCAGGAGGCACTGGCAAAGGACAGAAATGCCTCCAGGCCTTCCCCAGGACCTGGGAGACCCAGAGGCAGTGAAGATCTTCAGCTCTTCCATGGAAGCTGGGAGAGAGAAAAAAGAAGAAGAGCTGGGAGGGAGCAGGCCTCAGGCTGGGCCTCTGTGGGAGCTAGGAGAAGGCAGGCTGGGAGGTAGCCAGGACAATGGGAATCCCTTGCCACCTCCCTGGAATAAAGGAGAAGTAGCATTAGCAGGCAGTGAGAGTCCCCATCTGTGGGATTCAGGAAAATCCAGGCTGGGAGGTAGCAGGGATTTCCCCATCTGTGAGAGATGGGAGCCAGGAGAAGCTGGACTGGGTGACAGAGAGAGATGGGGCAGTGGGCATTCCCCACCCTGTCCCCCTAGGAAGAGAAGCCATGCTCGGGGATAGCTGCCTTACAGAGGCATGTGGCCAACAGGGCACTCTGAGCTGTCGTGCATGTGCACACACTCCTCTGTTCTTGTCAGTCATTCATACAGTAACAGAGAAGAAAAACTTTTAGATGAGCCAGGGAAACCTGAAAAACAATTGAGGGAAAAGAATCACAAGGGAATTTAGGGGCAGATCAATTTAATCCACATGACCTGTGTCTCTTTAAGGTGGCCTTGAGAGCTGCAAATAGGAAATATGTTATTCACTTTTTAACCTTATTATTTTAAGATAGACTTTGTGGTGTGAATTTTTTTTTCTATTTTGTTTTTGGAAGATATTCTCCACATTGTTGCAGGATCCACGAAGATGCCACATTTCCCCTGCTTTCCTTGAGGCTCTTTATCATGGCCTCCATTCTTCCAGCCAAAGAGGAATGAATGGGACATTCTTCACAGCCTGGTGTCACTGCTCCTCAAATCTGCAAGCAGGCATTCCCTTCCCTTTCATGGGGCAGAACTGCTCTCTCAGCAATGCTCCTCACGCCTCCTGGCAGAGACCAGCCCAGGATCTTCCCCATAAAGAGGGAAAGCACTGCCACGCCGTTGTAAAACTGATTTCACTTGAAAAGTGTGAAATTACATCTAATTACAAAGTTAATGTAAATGAATGTAATCAGATAATTACAATGGGTAATGACATGATATTTACAACTTGTAATGATGTTGTTATTATACTGCATATAATGATATGATCAAAATTCTTACTGAAGTTTTTTCCCCCTTTAATTACCTTGGTTCACGCAAAATACATGATTTAAATGTTTCACTGTTTCATGGTCAAATCTTTTTCATTTTAAAACACTGTAAAGTGCTTCGCTAAAATGATGGACTTTTTGCAAAATATCATCTTAAAAAGAAAATGAAACAACTTTATAGTTAGTGGGGTACAAGAAAGCCTTTATCCTAATTTCCCTTCCTTTTTCTTCATCTAGCTCAAAGAATAGACTTTTTAAAGAGGAGGCAGGGCATGGGCACAGTGCTAGACTAGCAACCAGGAGACCTGGGTTCTAGTCTCTCAGCCAAGCCTTTTAACTCTCTGTGACTCAGTTTCCTCATCTGTAAAAAGGGGACAGTAACATTTAATCTAGTTTGTAAAAGACTTTGAGCCCCACATATAAAACATGTCAAATATTATTATTATTATAAATGAATGAAAATAAGGATTCCTAAAAGAAATGCAGACAGACTTTCATCTACACTGGAAAGAGACTGCGCCACAAGTTATAGCACTTTTATTAAGCTGCTGCAGCATGTCCACACTCTGCTCCTTGTGATGCTGGAGCACATCCACATTAGCAGCTCTTGCAATGGCAAAGAGAGCAGTGCACTGTGGTAGCTATCTCACTGTGCAATTAGCCGCAGGATGCTTTGGGAAGGGTTTGCAAAGGCACAGCGTCACATAGAATCTCAGGGTTGGAAGGAAACTCAGGAGGTCATCTAGTCCAACCCCCTGCTCAAAGCAGGACCAATCCCCAGGCAGATTTTGCCCCAAATCACCCCCTCAAGGATTGAGCTCTCAACCTGGGTTTAGCAGGCCAATGCTCAAACCACTGAGCTATCCCTGATGCAGGTTTCCCAATCCCATTGTTCCATGGGCATCCTAGTGCATTGCTAGTTGCTTTTCAACTGAAGGGGGGGGGGGAGGAAGAGTGTGTGACAGGGAGTGTATGTGTATGGATGGAAGGGGAGAGAGACGGGGGGACAGAGAGTGTGTCAGCATGCTGTCTTGTAAGTTCAGACAGCGGCAAGAAGCAACCAGTCCTGAGGCAGAGGGAGGGGAAAACCCCAACATCAGCCCCTGCCTCTCTCCCTGCTCTCTCTCTCTCTCTCACACACACACACACACACACACACGCGCCTCTGTGTTCAACAGCACGAGCATTCCACATCAATGGTTTGCTTTGTGTCCTGGAGCAGATCAGCACAGCACGCAAGGGCTGTCAGAAACAGTGCTTGAAAGGAGAGGTGCACATCTCCAGGGCAGCCGAGTTCAAAACAATGAGCAGAGCGGCCACTTGAGGCATTATGGGACAGCTCCGGAGGCCAATTACAGCACAGAAAGCAATCAAGTGTCTACACTGGCAATAGAGCGCTGGATCCTCTGCACAACTAACCTTACGACTCTCGTCGAGGTGGTTTTTTTGCAGCTCTGCAACTGAGGAGTTTCTGCGCACAAAGTGGCTTGGCAGTGTGTACACGTCTGCAGTTTGAGTGCAGAAAGCTGCTTTACTGCACAGAAACTTGCCAGTGTAGACAAGCCCTTAGGCCCACCACTTTACTAAACACTGTGCTTGCCTAGTTTACAAATATTGGTGAATGTCCCCTTCCCCTTCACACAAAGTTAAGATAATCGGGTGCTTCCTTCTTGAGCGCTTTGGGCCCTCCTACAACGGTTCCCTCAGCACTGGCCTGTTCAAGGCTGTTGAGTATATATAGGGCCTGATTTACACCTATGTTTCTCCAGTTTTATGCCAGTGTCAGTAACTCCATTAATTTCAATGGAATTACAAAGGCATAATACTGGAGTAATGCAGGGGGCCTCCAGGGCCTAAATCTCCTCTGCTTTGATCCTTGTGGAGCCATTTACACCTGTGCAAACTGGCTGTAAAATGCCACCATTCTGACTTGCCAACATCTGACACTCCCTTTGCATAGGTGGAAATAGCTCCACAAGGGGCCAGGCCTCTGAGCCCAGTTCATCATTGTTTATGGCCCCTTTGTACCAGCGTAGAGGGGCTATAAAGTGGGTGTTAGGCTCCCAGTGGTGAATATCACCAGCACAAGAGGACCCCCCACCCACACCAGGCTCTGTACTCCACCCCTACAGGAGTTCCTGTGGTAAGGGTCATTTTGGGGATCAAGTGCTGGTGGGAGGGATTTTAATGATGGAATGAGGCAGGGTTGGTGGTCCCTATGCTGTGGCTATATCCTACCTGTGCAAGGTGCACAGGGCCTTTGGCAGCTGCAGTGCAAATTAAGGCAGCCATCAGAGTGGCTCTAACCAGCAATGAAGGCAGAGCTGGCCCATGCCAGCCCCGCAACCGGGGAGATGCAAGTAGCCTGCCATCAAGTAGGGTTGCCAACTTCCTATTTGCAGAAAACCGAACACCCTTGCCCCGCCGCTGCCCCACCCCTTCTCTGAGGCCACGCCCCTGCTCACTCCATCCCCCCTCCCTCCATCGCTTGCTCTCCCCCACCCTCGCTCACGCACTCATTTTCACCAGGCTGGGGCAGGGCCAGGGGATTGGGATGCGAGAGGGGGTGAGGACTCCGGTTGTGGGCTCTGGGTTGGGGCCAGAGATGAGGGGTTTGCGGTGCAGGAGTGGGCTCTGGGCTGGGCTGTGAGAGGGGCTGAGGGCTCCAGCTGGGGGGTGTGGGCTCTGGGGTGGGGCCTGGCACAGTCCGTCTACACAGAGATCAATTTCAGCCAATGCACTTAGTGAATGTACTAGTGGAGGGGGCAGCCCCCTTGCCATTTTATGAGGCTTGAGAAATGCAGCTTCCAGTAGCTCACATGGACTGGGAGCAGCGCAGCAACAGAGGCTGCAGAACCTGAAGCTTCCTGCATCAACCAGCAGTGGAGATGGGACAGATGAAAAGAGGAGGAGTTACCTGTCCAGAGGCCTGACTGTTGTGCAAGTGTAACCAACTGGAGGCCCCAACAGCCTCTATATAGTTTAAACTGCCCACGCCGAGCACGGACAGACACAGTGTTGGGGGGCAGGGAGTCTGCTGCTGGGCATTATAGCTTCTGAGTTGCTCTCTGCAAAGCAGGGGAGAGAGAGCCCCATTTTGCCTGTCAGCCACTGGGGCTCAGCTGACCAGAAGTATCCACCTTCATTGGTGTATCCCTGCTTGGCTCACTGTCCCTGAAACAGTTTGCCTGTTGATAGCGTCAGATGGGGACAGAAACCAGGACTTCCACGCAAGTAGTCACCAGCTACAAGCTGGGCCTAGCAGGGAGAGAAGATCTCCAGAGGGACAGGATCATCTGCCAGCCTCACTCATTAATAATAATATCTAGTTCTTATACTTCGCTTTTCATCCATAGAGCACAAAGAACTTTACAAAAGCGGCAGTATCATTATCCCCATTTTACAGATTGGGAAACTAAGGAACAAGAAGATGCCAATAGTAGAACTATGAATTGAACCTAGTTCTCCTGACTACCCATTCAGTGTCCTAGCCTCTAGGCCACACTGCCTCTCTTTGCAACCCCACACCTGCTCCACACCACACGGGGTCTGTTTTGCAGCTTTAACAGTGAGTACAGGGGCATATTTCACCCAGCTACATTGGAGAGGACTCCAGGGGTGAGAAAAATGCTGGCTGCTGAGTGCACAGCCAGGTGAAGGCTCACCGGAGTTGAAGAGGGGGCCTGGTATTGCGCAGCACAGGCCTGCAGCCTGTCTTTGGTTATTTTACTGTGCAAATATACCTCTGTTCTGCCAGTCCTATAGAGCCCCCCACATGAACAGTGCACACAGACCACCTGGGACAGACAGGGCTTCAACCCTTTCCTTTGATATGCTCTGTTACCACATTTAGTTATTAGAGGAATATTTTTATTTGAGGGAGGAGCTGATTGTTGTTATGGGGTCTAAGTTGCTCATTCATGTATTGGTTCCTCTGGGATCTCCTGACTTTTTCTTTTACCAATTCCTATCCTTCGCCCTTTTAAGTTAACTCTGGGTTTTTTTTTAAAGCTTGGTTGATCCTTAATTACTTCTAATTTGTTGTGTCCAGAGGTCATAGGGGCTGAATTTAAATTTATTCACTTTCCCACTGGGTGGAGGCACTTTGCTCTAAGAATCCATTTTGGCTCTAACAACCAGCAAGCTAAGTAGAGACACCTGCCATTAGCCCAAGCAGCACAGAGAACCCAGGGCCCATTGACACTCACGTAGGACACAAAGCCGCAATGGAGGGAGGAGCAAGTAGACTCTACTATGCTTGGGGATCCCAGTACAGGGCTACACCAGTTATTCCTTATAACATAGCTTGAGCACAAGACTGGGAATCAGGAGCTCCTGAATTCTAATCCTGTCTCTTGTGGCCCTCAAGAAATAGTTAACCCCCTGCCTCAGTTTCCACACCCATAAAATACATTCCCCTTCCCACTTTCCCTCCACACATGGCTAGCGTTAGGATAGGTTAGATAACGTCTAATAATGCTGAATATAAAAAGTAACACACTTGTTGTTATTGCATTCAAGTCGGAAACACTCTATAGTACCAAAATATTGGGAAAGAGGTTGCCACCAATCAGCAGATGGAATATACAGTAGACTTTTTTTTTACTACACTCTCTGAAAGCTGTCATGCCCCTGCTCCTTTGCTAGGTACACTGTGTATAGCTACCCACCTGCAAATCCTAAAATCCATGATCATTTATTTGCATCTATATTGTATGTCTTTAGAAACCAACAGGTTAGGTGCTTAAAAGAATTATGGAAAGAGTAAGGAACAGTAGAAACATTTCGCAGAGTTTTTTTAGAGCCCTGCGTATAATTAGGGTTTTCTTGTGTTCAATAGAGTGTCATTCAGGGCACATTAAAATAAAGATAAAAAAAATATCTAAGGAGTATATACAGAAAGCCAAACCATTATTGTCTTCACATTCAGCTCCACTGTTTCTTTATAACTTAATACACCCTATCCCCAACCCTTCAGTATATACAAGACTCATAGACTTTAAGGCCAGATGGGATCATCGTGATCATCTAGTCTGACCTCCTGCACACTGCAGGCCACAGAACCTCACCCACCCACTCCTGTAATAGACCCCTAACCTCTGCCTGAGTTACCAAAGCCCTCAAGTTACAGAGAATCTACCATTTACTCTAGTTCAAACTAGGAAGTGACCCATGCTGCAGAGGAAGGCGAATAAAAGCCCCAGGGTCTTTGCCAATCTCCCCTGGGGAAAAATTCCTTCCTGACCCCAAATATGATGATCAGTTAGATCCTAAGCATGTGGGCAAGACACATCAGCCAGCCACCTGGGAAAAAATTCTCTGTAGCAACTCAAAGGTCTCCCCATCTAGTGCCCCATCTCTGATCCCTGGAGATATTTGCTACTAGCAGTCCCAGATGGGTCACACGCCAATAACAGTCTTAAGTAAACTTGTCTATTTACACCAAATACATATTTTTGGACTGCATTATGTATGAAAACATTCATTATAAATGAGAAACTTGCTGAGCTTGGACACAGTGCAGCAAGATACGCAGGAATATCAGGAGGAGGAACCTGATCAGTCTGAGAAAACTTCTTTCTACAGAAGCTGGACCTGAGTGGTGAAAGGCGCATGAAAGTGATTGCTCTCTATTCAGACCTGCAAGCTTATCAGTTTCCTGTTGCTCCCAGGTAAGTTTTGTCCTGGGGTGGGGGGAAGGGTTCATCCATCAGGCCTCCAATGACTTCGCCTCTGACAGCTGTGGGTTTTGTTTCCAGCTTCCTTATTAGCAGCAGGATTTTTCTCTGCACATTTTTAGTTTCAACAGGTGCCAGGATATGAACTGGTCACAGTACAAAGATGCACTTATTCCTAAATTGCTACTCCCACAGCCATAACTATCAGGGAATGGCCACAGCACTTCCTAGGTCAATTCATGGCATAAACACCCTGTCGAAGGCACAATGCTTTATTAATTCCCCTCAAAGATGAGTATCACATGGTGGGACTCATTATATGATTGATTTCAGCTTATTGGAATGACTGCATTGCTGACTGTGGATGCAAAGGGAGGCATCCGAGTTCTGGGAAATAGACACATAACACCAGTGAGTTTTTCAAAGGGGACCTTTCACTCACATACTGAGTCTCAGGCTCTGATTGGATAATAAATGTCAGCTCTAGTAATGTCACCATAGCCCCCTTTATTAATTAAGCGTAAATCATTTGAAAAAAAAATGCACATCCAGATTTGTACAGATACATCCTCTGCGGGATGTGTGCTTGTCACTCCTGACAGCGCTGATGGCAGTTACGGTAAGTGCCTGCCTCAGGGGGAGAGCAGACCTCAGGGAACAGGACTGTTTAGTACGAAATGAAACTTGCACTGTGTTTCTATTACCGTTGTCAGATTCCAGGTTTTCGCTAATGGAGGGTTGAAGGAGCAAGAAGATGCCATAGACTCTGATGAATGATCCACAGTGTCACTGACTCGGAAGAGGTTCCACCCCCTGGTAGATATTTCAGTGCTGGTTTCTTGTTGTAGAGATAAAAAAAGAGTCAGGCGCTGGATTGAAACGGTAAAGCATTTGGAAAAACAAAGGACATTTTACCTTGTGTAAAATGTATGTGGGTCAGGTTACACCTTGCAGTCATGCAGACATTTTACCTTGTGTAAAATGTATGCATGACTGCAAGGTGTAACCTGACCCACATACATCCTCCCTATGCTACTGCCAGACATTTGGTCATCCCAGAATAATGCTCGATAGTTTGACAAATAAAGAACATTTCTGTAGCAGGAGGCTCAGGACAGAACAACTAAATCAAAAGCTTTAAAAGGCTCAGGCTTAAACAAAAATTACCCTCTCTGGCCCCATCTTCATGGCAAAAAGGGTACGGCTGTCAAGCCCAGCAGGTCAGATAGGTGGGGGAATGCCTAGTTTGAGGATCCCACTGGAGCTTAGGTGCTGAGCAGTTCAGTGTGTCAGGACTTAGGTGGCTTTGCCTATGCTCACTGGCAGAAATGTAGGTGCCTAGGAAACTTTGCTGGCAGAAACTTGGGCACCTATAGGGTTAGGCAGTCGTGAGCAGGGGTTTGGAGGCTTTAAATTTAGTACTTAGGCACCTAAAGTGGCAGGAAGGCAACTCAATCCCTTTGTGGATTTAGCCCATGGGCCCTGACCCTACAACTGACAGCATGCAGGTGGACTGCTGCACCTATGTAGAATCCAACAGAAGTCCACCAGCAAGCTTTCAGTTTCAGGATCAGAACCTTACTTAGGGCCAGTTTGTGCCATCCTTAACGTAGAATCATTAAGGTTGTTCATAAAGGAAGGCACTCTACCTGGTATTGAAAATGGTATCAGAATCTGGTCCTTAATGAAGACTTCCATGCAACTCTTTCTATTAGCATCTGATAGAAATACCAGTTCTTGTCATATGTGTAAAGAGTTGAGCTATCCCTCTTTACATCTGTAGGACAACCCATCCTGTCTGCCCATGGACTTCTGACCATAAATATGAACATTGCCAAGCAGGAGGGCATGATTCAGTTACATGTAGTGGCTGAAACTTTTTTTTTTTTTGCCAACTCTTGAAATTGTATCATGAATCTCACTTTCTTAAAGCCCCAGCTTCTTGAATCAGGTACATTAGAATCATCACTTCCATTAACAAAATAGTAAGGTTGTAGCCCTCCTGTTTGCTGGGAAAAACTTGAAACCATGAACCCTAAGAGCTCAATAGCCAGAGAAGGCAAATAAAGGATCCAAAATGTACAAGCTCTTTTGAATCTCATGATTTTGGGGGATCCTGACTTACATTTTAGAATGCTTGAAATTGTCAAAAAGTAGTAAATCTTTAAAGTATGATGGCACTGGAAGGCCCAGGCCATAAACAGTTTGCCTCTTTGAGCTTCAGCCCATCTTCTTCCTCCTTCCACAGGGAAGCATAAATTCTGTTTGCACTGAGGACAACATTTCCAAAAGTTCCCAGAAGCTGGTTATAAGGGAAATGTCTTCAGTTTCATTCGGTGTAAAAATATATCTTGCAAGAGCCCATTTTCACTTTCACTGATTTAATGCCATCCTGTTTGGAAATGGTGAGTAGCAAGCGGGTCTGTTTGGTATTGTGAGAAGAGATCATTTTTCTGCCACCTATAACAAGTGCCTTGGTAGTTAGTCCTTGGTTGCCTCAGACTTGCATAGCTCTTCACATGTTGTGTGGCATTTGTTTATTTCCGTCCTTTCCCAGTGATATGGCAAAATCAAGTTCAGCTTTAACTCTGAAATACACATATGCAGGATTGATGTGTTTTATGGCATGGACTATACAGAAATATTGATGTGGCTGTATCTGTTCCATCTTGAACCATTTATTATAGCTCCAGAGAACCCTGATATTAAGCTGCTCTTTGAGTCTTATCCAGGGATAATGTGCTGTTCAATTGAAAGGCTGGCACTGTGAAGAAGATGCAGAGGGTGTAATCACAGCCATTAGAGAGAGCCATCAATGGAGCCAAACCTACACTTTCCACAGTCAGCAGTAGGCAGTGAGATGAAAAGGAACTATTAGAAACCAACCCTAGCACTTGATGTGTAATAAATGGCAAAGAGAAAACCTATTAGAGAACTGTTTCCACAAAAAGGCAAAACGCTGTCATACGGAAAAAGAAAAGATTCAGTGTTAATTTTAAAAGGTCAACTTTTCCGGATAAACTGACAACGGTAGTATTGGAAACCTGCCACCTTGCATCACCGCTTATAGCTTCAAATTCCACACTTCACCCTGGCAATATGGGCAGAGTTTAGAAGAGGGGCCTCTTTTCCCCCCACTCCCTCTCTCTAGTTTTTTTTTTTTTTAGGTGGATTGATCATCAGGGCTGTTTTTAGTCAGTGATTGAATGGAGCTAGAGTACTGTAACGTGGCATTTTTCTTTTTCATCTGTCTCTCCTTCAGGTTTCACTCCCAATGGACTCTCTCCCAGTGATGTGAAATCAGTGCTTAAGAAAACAGCACCTCCTCTCAGCATGTGAAAACATCAGTGACTTCCTGAAAAGAAGCTCTGCAGGGAACAGAGGAGGTCAACAGCAGTGTTAATAGTCACCTCTGAGAAAGAGGTGCAACAGCCCATGAGTCATATCACAGTTTAAAGTCTACATTTATGAGAGGTTTATATTCTTTCACATTTGGTATACAACAATCCAATCCCGATGGCTTCCTTTTGCAGTAAATCATGGAATCATAGGGTTGGAAAACATCTCTTAATTCATCCAGTCCCACCATCTGCATCAGGCAAGATTGTTCTTTAACCCCACTAGTATTTTATCTAATGTTTTCCCACTCCTCTGATGATGATGACTCAACTAGCGCTGGTGGGGATTTAATTCCTAGTTGTTCTTCCTGTAAAGGCATTTTTTCTTATGCAGTAATACTTACATACTTCTCAGGGATATTGTCAGATTTACTTAGTTAATGGACCCAAACTGCACCTTCTAACACACATGAGCTGGGGACTGGGATCTGGCCCACTGGCTTCAATTAGACTATTTACATGAACTAGGATGATTTGTGTGTCTGAGGAATATAGGGCTGGGCTAGTAGTTTTTAAATAACTTTGTAGGCATAGACCTAAATTTTCAGAAGGCCACCCTTGCTTTTGGAGGTGCAAAAGATGCAAATTATGCCCACATTTCAGTGCCTCCAAATTTATGGGGACAACTTTTTAGCAGTTACTAGGCTAGGGTAACTATGTGATAATGAGCATAAACCATTTAACTAGCCATGTGAACTTCTAAGATTTGTGCCTGAGTTTCACTTGCAAGTATATAAAATACACGCATGCATTTTTCACCCTTGTGTTCACACACATGGAGGTCAGACCTCAATCTGGCTGAACAATTTTCCCCACAAAGTACCACGTAAATAATGCTGTAATTGTTAGTATTATTCCCCAAAAATATTAATTTAGAATTAAGGGGTTTAATTCACCACTGCTTCACTCTAGTTTAATACCAGTGTAACTCCATTGAAATCCATAGAGTAACGAGGTGGTGAACCAGACCTAAGTTTGCTACACTGCATATTCCACTGACACTAATCCAAAAAAGAGAAAATAAGCAGCTAAAAATTCACCATTCTATTAACTCAATTTATTTCCCCTTCTCAACCTCTCTGCCTCCCTTCTACCACCATAGCCCACCTATGTCCACCCTCCTCCTGGGCAACCAACATAAAGCCTTAACTCTGACTATAAACATAATACACATGTATATTTCAACTTCATAATTGCTAAACAACAACTAACACCAGATCACATAATTTCCCCTAAACTTTAAAGAAAGGAATGTATCTCACAGCCACCATTGGCAATCTGACACCATACTTCTAGTATAAATCAGAAAAAACACAGCTTGACTTTCAAATCCCAGAGCTTGCAGTTAGAACCAACCTTCTTTGCACTTGTAAAATGAGCAGATTTCATAAGGAGCTTTTGGGACACAACAAACATGGAATCATGTCACAGCCATTTTTAGATCTTTGTCAAAGTAGATCAATTAATAACCTTTTTTCTCTTGCTACAGCAAGTTCTACCTGTCAGCTGTCTTATTCGCTAGTCTCATTATGATGTTAGTGGTCTTTCTTTGAACTTTAACTGATAACAAAAAGGAGAAAATGGGAACATTTTAATTAATTTTCTGGTCACAATATTTTTTGTGGTGGCAAATGGTACAGTAGTAACCTATCCTTGTTTCAATTAACTGCAGGCCCAAAAATAAAGGTACAATTATTTGCAAACTCAAAGTGGAGTCTTTTGTGGATAATCTGGCCTGTGTGGTAAAATTCTGCTTTCGGTTACACTTACTGATGTCAGAGGTGTTGCACAAGTGTAAAATACTGTATACAGTTTACTCTTTTCCCACCTCTGTGTAGCTATTTAACCTGGCATCAGTTTTTAGCCCAACTACAATGGGCCCCTACGACTGATGGAGCAGAGACTAAACCTTCGAGATACTAGGAAGCTAGGAATGGAAAGAAGGGTCTGTTAGTAGCTACTGTGTTTCAAGATCGGTATCCTATGTCATGGTGATTTGAATTCATCTGTCCCTGTAGAAACACGGGGATCCAAGGATAATACAAACAGAAGAAATTCCATACATCTTTAAGAAAGAAAGATCTTGGAAAAATTTTTGAAGGAAAAAGTAGTCAAGGACATTGAGGTCAATGGTAATTGGGACAAAATCAGGGGCGGCTCTAGGTTTTTGGCCTCCCCAAGCAGTCATGCCCGGGAGGCGCCCCCGAGCCGCGGAAGCAGTGGACCTCCCGCGGGCATGACTGCAGAGGGTCCACTGGTCGCGCGGCTCGGCTGGACCTCCCGCAGCTGCGGGCGGTTCGCAGGTCCGGCGGCTCCGGTTGAGCTGCCGCAGTCATGCCTGCGGGAGGTCCAGCCGAGCCGCGGGACCAGCGAACCGTCCGCAGTCATGCCTGCGGGAGGTCCACTGGAGCCGCCGGCCGAGCGTCCCCTCCGCAGTCATGCCTGCGGCAGGTCCGCTGCTCCCGGGGCTCCGGTGGACCTCCCGCAGGCATGACTGCGGCAGGTCCGCCGGCCCAGCCTGCCGCCCCCCCGGGAAAGGGCCGCCCCAGGCAGGTGCTTGCCCCGCTGGGCTCTGGAGCCGGCCCTGGACAAAATACAACATGGTTTTACAAAAGGTAGATCGTGCCAAACCAATCTGATCTCCTTCTTTGAGAAGATAACAGATTTTTTAGACAAAGGAAATGCAGTGGATCTAATTTACCTCGATTTCAGTAAGGCATTTGATATGGTTCCACATGGGGAATTATTAGCTAAATTGGAAAAGATGGGGATCAATATGAAAATTGAAAGGTGGATAAGGAACTAGATAAAGGGGAGACTATAACGGGTCATACTGAAAGGTGAACTGTCAGGCTGGAGGGAGGTTACTAGTGGAGTTCCTCAGAGATCGGTTTTGGGACCAATCTTATTTAATCTTTTTATTACTGACCTTGGCACAAAAAGCGGGAATGCGCTAATAAAGTTTGCGGATGACACAAAGCTGGGAGGTATTGCCAGTACAGAGAAGGACCAGGATATCATACAGGAAGATCTGGATGACCTTGTAAATTGGAGTAATAGTAATAGCATGAAATTTAATAGTGAAAAGTGCAAGGTCATGCCTTTAGGGATTAATAACAAGAATTTTTGTTATAAGCTGGGGACTCATCAGTTGGAAGTAACAAAGGAGGAGAAGGACCTCGGAGTATTGGTTGATCACAGGATGACTATGAGCCGCCAATGTGATATGGCCGTTAAAAAAGCTAATGCGGTCTTGGGATGCATCAGGCGAGGTATTTCCAGTAAAGATAAAGAGGTGTTAGTACCGTTATACATGGCACTGGTGAGACCTCATCTGGAATACTGTGTGCAGTTCTGGTCTCCCATGTTTAAGAAGGATGAATTCAAACTGGAACAGATTCAGAGAAGGGCTACTAGGATGATCCGAGGAATGGAAAACCTGTCTTATGAAAGGAGACTCAAAGAGCTTGGCTTGTTTAGCCTAACCAAAAGAAGGCTGAGGGGAGATATGATTGCGCTCTATAAATATATCAGAGGAATAAATACCAGGGAGGAAGAGGAATTATTTAAGCTCAGTATCAATGTGGACACAAGAACAAATGGATATAAACTGGCCATCAGGAAGTTTAGACTTGAAATTAGACGAAGGTTTCTAACCATCAGAGGAGTGAAGTTCTGGAGGGTATGGTATAGTGGGATAGCCTAATTTTGGCAATTAATTCGTCTTTGACTACTAGCAGTAAATATGCCCAATGGCTTGTGATGGGATGTTAGATGGGGTGGGATCTGAGTTACTACAGAGAATTCTTTTCTGTGTGTCTGGCTGGTGAGTCTTGCCCACATGCTCAGGGTTTAGCTGATCGCCATATTAGGGGTCAGGAAGGAATTTTGGCAGAAGCCCTGGGTTTTTTTTGCCTTCCTCTGCAGCATGGGGCACGGGTCACTTGCTGGAAAATTCTCTGCACTTTGAGGTCTTTAAACCAGTGGTCCCCAACCTTTTCGTCTGGCGGGCGCCAGATGAAGGACCGTGGCGGCGGTCGAGCATCCACCGTAATGCCGCCGAAATTCAGCGGCATTTTGGCGGCGACGCCTCTCGATGACGTTGCTTGTCAGCGGTAAGTGCCGTCATTGAGAGGTGTCGCCACCGAATTTCGGTGGCATTTCGGCGGATGCTTGACTGCCGGCCAGGACGCGGGCATATTTAGATGCCCCCGGGGGTGCCATGGCACCTGTGGCACTGCGTTGGGGACCCCTGCTTTAAACCATGAGTTGAGGACTTCAATGGCTCCGACACAGGTTTGATACTGGAGTAGGTGGGTGAGATTCTGTGGCTTGTGTTGTGTAGGAGGTCAGACTAGATGATCATAACGGTCCCTTCTGACCTTAAAGTCTATGATTCTATGAAACGACGACAGTCAATGGATTTCAAAGCAGTTTAAATAATAAAGGGAGGAATTATTAAAAACATTCAACATTGGCCTTACTCTATGCCTGTTCAGTGGGAAGAGAGTTAAACCATTGCTGAATGCTATAGAAAATCCTACCTAAAATATAATTCGTAGCATATACTACATAGTTTATGGCTTTTCAAAATATTAAAAATTTAGCGGGAGAAGAAGAACATCATGATCTGTGATTTACAGTGATCTGAAGGACCACACTGCTTGGTGGTGAGAGGAATAATGTGGCACAAATGTTTCCTCCTGTGGCAAACAGAAAGCGTGAATGGGTGTTTTAGCAAGTGAACGTGCACCAGTCTATGTGAGAGAGTAAGGCTACCTCAGAGAACATATGGGAGAAAGTTTGTTTCATGTCAGGTTTCATCATATAAAAAAAAATATTGAAATATCATTCCAAAGGTTTGTAAGGGATTCTAATTTGTAAAAACTAAAGCCTAAAGGAAGGTGCTAGGAGCCACTGCCTAACAATTACAGGACCAAATTTTGGAGTCCTCAGCCAGTTTTTACTGTTATTTATTGTATGTATTACAGTAAGACCTAGAGATCGCAACCATGGTGAGGCCCCATTGTGTTAGGCACTGTATGAATACAGCAAAATTGTCCCTGCCTGAAAAAGCTCACCATCTAACCAGAGAAGAAAAACACTGGGAAAATTAAAGTGGTGTTATCCTCACTTTACAGATGGAGAACTGAACCAGAGTGGTTTGCCTGAGATCAGAAAGGAAGTGTGGAGAAAAACCAGGAATTGAACCTAAACCTCCTGAATCTCCAATCCTGAATCTCCAAACCTTTATTCATATGTAAGTAGACTTTGAAGTAACTATGCACATGAGCAAAGACTCCCCCAAGAGTAAAGATGTACAGGGAGTTGAGAGCAAATAAAAGAAACTCGGTCCTATTAGTAAATGAGGGCTAGTCTACACTTACCAGCCGGGTCGACGCGGTGAGTTCGACTTCTCGGAGTTCGAACTATCGCGTCTAATCTGGACGCGATAGTTCGAACTCCGGAAGCGCCAAGGTCGACTCCGGTACTCCACCACTGCAAAAGGTGGTGGTGGAGTCGACCTTGGAGCCGCGGACTTCGATTCCGCCGCGTCTGGACGGGTGAGTAGTTTGAACTAGGGTAGTTCGAATTCAGCTACGCTATTCACGTAGCTGAATTTGCATACCCTAGTTCGACCCCGCTTCTTAGTGTGGACCAGCCCTGAGAGGCGGGGGGAAATGAGGAAAACACATTGAAAGTTGTTTGAACTTTCTCCACTGTTTAAGAATTTTTAGGATGTTAACTTAATTTCACTAATTCATCACAAGCCACTTCCACTGCTACTGTACCAATACAAGGGCACAGTTCTGCAAGGGGCTGATTTCAGTGAGGTGGCAGGTTCTGAGCACCTCACAGGATTGGACTTTACACCTGTAATTCACATTTTGCACACATTTTAATGCATGTTTGTAAAAATGACCTGTCAGAGTAGGATTGTTTCCAAGTGCTAGACATGAAATAGCCTCCTTCAATACCCGTAATTGAGATAGGTGCATCCAACACTATATTATCCTCTGGAAAAATCATGGTGATTTGCAGACAGTGTAGGCAGTTTGATAGACTAGTGCCATTAGTATCCCCATGAATGCTATAGAAGTTCTCAGCCTTTGAAATCCATGGCAATCCTCTGTAGTGCTTGGTGATTATTGCTCCATTATTATCCTAGATGCGGGGAACACTGGGCCCTTTAAATACCCGCCCGAGCCCAGCTGCAGGAGCCCCAGGGCTCTGGCAGTGATTTAAAGGGCTAGAGGCTCCGGCCGCTGCAGGGAGCCCTGGGCCCTTTAAAGCACCACCGGAGCTCCAGCAGAGGGGATCGGGCGGAGCTTTAAAGGGCCCAGGGCTCCCCGCAGTGGCCGGAGCTCCGGGCCCTTTAAATCCCCATCCTTTAAATCACTGCTGGAGAAGCCGGTCCAGTCCGGCACGGGGTACCAGCTCTTGCCAGTACGCCGCACCGTACCGTACTGGCTTACTTTCACTTCTGAGTGGATCCAAAGAACAGGCAAATGATTGCTCTCACAGCAGGACACAGCCTGCGGCAGTTTAAAGTGATGGCTTTCAGACTGTATAATGTACCTGCCATGTTTTAGGGGCTAATGGCAAGGGTATGTCATGGCATGCCTCGCTCAGCCTGTTTGTTATACCCAGATGATATCAATATGTCCAACCTCAAGAGATCAAAAATCAGGAGTCCGATCCTCCAAAATCATAAGATTGGTCCCACAAATCATGAGATTCTCAAAACATAAAATCACATTTTTTAGTCTGTCTTTTGATTTTAACTCGCCTCTGTTCCTCTGTCAATGTGTGTGTGTGTGTGTGTGTGATAACTTCAGGTTGAGAAGTCAACCTTTAAAGCCACAAAAATGCACACCTCTCCCTGGCTGCTCAAGTAGAGACACCACTTACCATCACTTCACCCCCAAAGAACTTCCATCCATTTTCTATTACTGTCTTGACTTCTCGCTTCTCTACCTGACTGGCCCTGGGGCTTCTCCTCTTCCCTGGACCAGGCAGCACCACTTCCCCCACGCAGTCCCAGCTCTGCCTCCCTACCCACCAGTGCTTCTCTTCTGCCCATATCCCAAGTAGAGGAGAAGTCCCAAGGAAGTGGGAGGCAGGGAAGTGTTGCTGCTTGGTCCAGGCCCCGGACCCAACAGCAGCTTTTCCCTGATTCCCCCATCCACTGTCTCCTGCTGCCCCAGGACTCTCTCACTGCTATAGGACCATACATGAAGTCAGGGCTCAGTGGCAAGGCAGGTCTGTGTCCTCAAACCCTGACGCTTTTACACATAGCTCTGCACAGCCCTGAAAATGGAGCTTCTTGTGTCATCAAAACAATTCTAGGGAGGGGGCAAAGGCTGCTTTCCTCTTGACTATGTCCAAAGTCTGAGGAGGTGATGGGGAGTGGAAGACATAGTGGAGCACAAAGACCTATACAAAGTCATGTAGCGGGGGCAAACCAAGGTCTGAGAGAGCAACTACTTCCCTTGCCTCAGCAAACGATGCTCCTGCTCCTGTGCAGCAACTTGCCTGGTGGATGGAAAATCAGCAGTGTTATGATTTCACAGTCACACACACGCATTAGTACAAGCATCATAATGTGATCCCCTGTCCAAACAGCCTTATTGGGAAGCTAATTGCAAACACTGCCTTAAGCCATAGAGCAAGGGACTGGTTACTCAAGGGAATGAGTGTGCTCAGGAAGAGATGCAGTATAGTTATAGCCATGTTGGTCCCAGGATATTACAGAGACAAGGTGGGTGAGGTAATGTCTTTTTTTGGACCAATTTCTTTTGGTCAGAGAGACAAGCTTTCGAGCCTACACACAGTTCTTCTTCAGAAAGCATCTCTCTCTCTCACCAACAAAAGTTGGTCCAGTAAAAGATATTACCTCACCCACATTGTCTCTCTCAGGAAGAAATGGCTATCTTCTCTTTTTTCTTAATTTTCAAAAGTGCAAATGCTCCCGGTTCATCCACGAGAATAGTGGATGTGGGGTTGCAGGAATGTAGCTGGGAATGTAGCTGTGGAAACTAAGGCTGAAAATATTGTGACAGTAATGAGTTCACCATTGAACAAAATGAGCATGTTCTGTCGCATTCTTCAGGGGCTCATTGAAAGAGACCCCTCCCAAAAGGCTGAAAGGAAATCGGGCACAGAGAGACAAACTCCAAGGAGATCTGGATGGGAGTAAAAAGCAATCTGGATTGGTTATCATAGAAATCTTAGAAATGTAGGGCTGGAAGGGACCTTGAGAGGTCATCTCGTCCATCCTTTCCTATGTGGAGGCAGGACCAAATATACCTAGGACATCCGTGACAGGTTCTAACAAACCTCTAATGATGAGATTCCACAACCTCCCTTGGCAACTATTCTAATAGTTAATTATCATTATAGTTAGAAAGCTTTTCCTAATATCTAACCTAAATCTGCCTTACTGCCGATTAAGATGATTACTTCTTGTCCTTCATTCAGTGGACATGGAGGATAATTGAATAATGTCTTCTAAATAACAACCCTTACCATATTTGAAGATTATCAGGTCTCACCTCAGCCTTTTCAAGACTAAACATGCCTATTTTTTTTAACCTTTCTTCATAGGTTAGGTTTTCTAAACATTGTTTATTTTTTGTTGCTTTTCTCTCGACTCTCTCCAATTTGTCCATATCTTTCTTGAAATGTGGTGCCCAAAACTAAACACAATATTCCAAGCCTCTCCAGTGCTGAGTAGAGTGAAGCAGTTACCTACCATGTCTTACATAGGAGACTTCTATGAATATTCCCCAGAATGGTATTAGCCTTTTCTGCAACTGCATCACGTTGTTGGCTCATATTCAATTTGTGATCCACTGTAACCCACAGATCCTTTTCAGCAGTACTACTGCCTAGCCAGGTAGTCCCAATTTTGTTATTCTGCATTTGATTTTTCCTTCCTAAGTGTAGTGCTTTGCATTTGTCTTTTGTGAATTGTTGATTTCAGATCAATTTTCCAATTTGTCAAGATCATTTTGAATTCTAATCCTATCCTCCAAAGTGCTTGCAACCCTGCCTAGCTTGATGTCATTCACAAACTGTATAGGCATATTCTCCACTCCAAGTAATTAATTAAAATATCAAATAGTACTGGACACAAGACAACTCTGGGGCCCCACTAACTATGTCCTCACACTTTGACAATGAGCCAACGATAAGTACTCTTTGAGTACATTTTATCAACCAAGTTGTAGTCCCACTTTAGAGCAATTTCATCTAGAGCACATTTCTTACGTTTGCTTATGAGACCATCACGTGACACAGTTTCAAAAGCTTTACCAAAATCAAGCTAAATCACGCCTACTGCTTTGTCCTATTATTAGGCCAGTAACCCTGTCAAAGAAGGAAATTAGATTGGTTTGGCATGAATTGTTCTTGACAAATCAATGTTGGTTATTACTTATCCTTTTATCCTCTAGGTACTTAAAAATGTATTTTTAATTATTTGTTCTAGTATCTTTCCAAGTCTCAAAGTTAAGCTGAGGGGCTATAATTTTCTGAGTCCTCTTATTCCTTTTTTTAAAGACAGGTACTGTATATGACCTTCTCCAGTCTTCTGGGACCTCACCCATCCTTCATGAATTCTTGAAGGTAACTGCTAATGGTTCTGAGATTGCTTGAGGTAGTTTCTTAAGTACCATAGGGCAAATTTCATCAGGCCCCTCTGACTTGAATATGTCTAACTTATCTAAATATTCTTTAACCTGTTCTTTCCCAGATCTAGCTTGTGTTTCTTTCCTTTGGTTGTTAGTATTAATTGTGTTAAGCATCCACTCACATTTAACTTTTTTAAAGAAGACTGAAGCAAAATAGACAATAAATACCTCAGCCTACTTGATGTCATCGATTATTACCTCTCCTTCCCCACTAAGCGTTGGGCCTACACTTTCCTTTGTCTTGCTCTTGCTCCTAATGTATTTATAGAACCTGTTCTAGTCTTTTATGTCCCTTGCTAAGTCATAACTGATTTTATGCCTTAGCCTTTCTGATTTTGTCCCTACATGTTTGCACCATTCTTTTGTACTCCTCCTTGGCAATTTGTCCATAGCAATTTTCCAATTTTCATAAGATTCCTTTTTGATTTTCAGGTCCTGATGAAGCTATATTGGCCTCTTACTTTTCTCCCTATCTTTTCTTCATGATCATTTTCACCAAAGTTACCTTCTACCTTCAGATCCACAACTATTTCCTCCCCGTTAATCAGAATCAAGTCTAAAATGGCTGCCCCCTATTACTTCCTCCCCTTTCTGAAACATGAAGTCGACCCTACTACATTGTACCCAGTACAATGGTGATGTAGTTAAAGTCCCTCAGTACTACCAGGTCTTGTGTGGATATTTCTGTTATTTTTTCTAGAAATGGCTCATCTACCTCTTCACCCTTGTTAGGCATTCTGTAGTAGACTCCTACCATGATGTTGGCCCTGTTTTCCCCACTTTTATCTTCACCCAGAGATGTGAAAATATCCTGACACAAACATACTATGTAAACAGTTAAGTTTGTTAATTTAAAAATTATTTCTTTTCTTTCAGAAATCCCTGACTCCATACACAGCATCACCATTTTGGACTCTGTTGAGATGATGGGGGGAGATGAGATGGGGAGCACTGGTATCCTGTGGTTTGGGAGAAACCTCATTGAAACTCAGAGGCTTACCAACTGCTCTACATTCAGGATAAAGGTAAAAAAAAAACCAATTACGTTTCTTTATGGAATAGATAGTTGAAACAATAGGAGCCATTGCCCATAACACAGGCCACATGCAAGGCCATTCGGGAATTTGAGCTATCTGGATTTGATATAGATTGAGATATCTGTTCAGGATTTTGACTAGGAGCAGATCGCAAATGTTGGGGCCTGGGTATAGTTTGAGGGAACTGTGTGTGTGTGTGTGTGTGTGTGTGTGTGTGTGTGAGAGAGAGAGAGAGAAGTAATAGAAACACTTTAGACGCACATAGAAATGGCAGCAAGGAAGCCCAGAGACAGCTGAAATGCACTTGTTGTATTTTCAAGAGAAAAAGCCTAGAACTTTTTGGGTAGAGTGCTGGCTGGAAAGAGGCTGGGAACTCTGAGGAGGAAACTGCCTCCTGCTAGTTCACTCTTACTGTGTTCAGGGAAACAGGACTTGTGTACATTCTTTGTAAATAAACAGGATTACACCAAAGAAATACCTGACTCCATAATCAATTTCTCCTCCTAACAGAAACAACTTGCAAGACCCTGAAGATCGACTAACCACTCAGGTCAGAAGGGTTAAGAATATTCACTCCTGTTAACTATGCAGCCAGTCTCACATACTGAAGTGTTTACCTTGTTCAGCATTTTTTGGAAGTGTTTTCTCTAATTACTTCATGTAGTTAGGTTAATACTACCTCCTTTTCCTAAAGAGAGAATACTAATGACTATCCAAACCTCACTTGCTACTCAGGTCACTAAATCATTGGATAGGATAATCTTTCAGTAATTTAATGCCTGAATTGGCTTGGATCTAAACTCAGGTATTTTTACTACTTAGACAGGGCTCATTTATAATGTGGCTGTATGTGTAAATAGCGCTGGGAGTATGATCTGGATGTGTTTCTGTTTGAAAAATGAAAACTAATCTGACCTTATTACATCTGACGGTCTGTAGGTGACGGTTCATTATCCACTGGAAATGTTTGAATTTGATATTTGATCTATGCTTTACAGGCTCCTGATCTGTTTGCAGTGTATGATGGTAGATAGAGTAAGTTCAGCTGTATGAGGTGGAACAGATTGCCAGAATCACTCATCCACCAATGGTGATGATAAACAACCTTTCACAACAATTATCTAGTTAAAATACCATTAACAATTAATGACATACATCACAGAACTTATTGAACCCATTAAAGACTAATTTACTGGCTATAAAAATATGGCATTAAGAATTTATGGATCATTAGCTTTTATTCCAGAATGAAATATTGCTGACTGAAAGTCCCAGAAACTGTTGAAAACAATCACTCATTAAAACCACATGAAATTAAATGATATAATGGCAGAAGAAAAGGAAATAGAGACAAGTTTGTAAACGTTTGCACAGAAGAAGCTAACTTTGTATGTCACTGAATGGTTTAAGATTGCATTTTCAAAGACTGAAATCGACAATTAAATAATTCAAACAAAGTAATTTTAATGTACAATAAATTCTTCACTGAAAAAAACACACTAGATCATGACTGATCAAAATTCTTATCATGGTCTATTAATCACAGCCAGTTATTTTGGAACTCTGTTAAGGAGATTATAACAATGTTAAAGTTAATTAACTAATTCCTCTAAATATTTAACACGTAAGTTCAGATCTAGCAGCTGTTCCAGCCTTAAATATCAGCATTTCAATTTTGCCTCAGGGCCAAAGCAAAGCTGTTGGAAATGGACTAAAACTAGCTGTGATTTCCAATTTATTATTATCTAACGAGACTGATTCAGAGATGAGCTTTTCCTGTCTATAATATAAAAATTGTAAATGTCACACACTCTAAAATTTGATCACAGGTCTATTTCAGCTAGGATGAAATACTGTACATCACTCTGAACCATTTTTAAAGAAAGCACACTTTGTTTTTCTTAAGAACCAGCTGCTGACTATGAAAACTGCTAGAAAGTATCATACTTTTTTGGAATCCTTTAAGTATTTTATCTCTTGTCCTTTCTCCTTAATGTGAATGCAAGGTTTGAAATTTAGATTCTAAGGGCTTGATTCTCCTATACTTACATCAGTTTCATACCAGTGTAACTCCACCGACTTCAGGGAAGCCAGTCCCAATTTACGATGATGCAAGTGAGAGAAGAAAAAGCCTTTGGAAATGTTAAGCAGCAGAACATTTAAGATCTGAATTATAAAGCAAAATCAATGTTCTAGAAGGGACTACAGAGGTAGCTGGCAGTGAGCCCTATATTTAGGTTGTCTAACAATTTCCATGATAAAAGATTCTTGTTATCTTTTTTTGAGAAGGTCTAATACCCCCATTGTTTGCAACAAGACTTTGATCTTTGACAGGGAAAAAGTCCAGGAGTCAGAAAGGTGCCTTTTGTTTGTTCTATGACATTCTGTTTATGTATGGCTGAGTTAAAGCCCTGTAATGTAGTTAAGTCTGTAGCTCAAGTGGTACGCGTCCGTAGTGCGGGTTCAGGGTTCAAGTGCTACTAAAGATGCCTGATGGGTGTGTGTATGTCAAATACTCATAATAGGATTATTTTTACTTTTTTCTTTAAAAAGGAAGAAATTACATTAAAAAATCTATATTAAAATGAAGTTATTTGCTCATTCACTACACAACCCTGATTCAGTCTCTGAATGCCATCCACTTTGTGCACTAAATGAGGCGGGCTTTGGGCTTCATGCCCTGGGCTCCGGTTCTAGGCTTCTTGTTGGAGTGGTCACCAGTGAGGGTTGGTGGCCGCACTCTGAGGCTACCAAAAATTGTTCTGAGAACCCTTGGATTAGGGACTTACTTTTTAATGAAAGCATGGGTCTCCATGAGTTAGTTAGCATGCATGGGTGAAGGCTCCAGGAGACTAGTTGTGACATTTCTAATTTGCCAGTGACACTCTTCCCAAATACATTCCTCCAGAACATGAAAATGGAAACAGGCTCTGGCAGTCTGAAACGTTCATAACAAGGTCTATCTGAAATTCTTGTGGCCTCTCAATTTTTAGTCTATGACACAACTAGAAACTTTGATAAGAATTCCCCAAAACAAACAAAACGCTGAATTTTTCAAGCCACAAATCCCAAAATTGATTAAGTTAATGCAAACTTTGGCAAAATGTTCTCTTCTGGCCCAGTATCTTAAACACCAACTTGGACACTGAAGAGGTTAGTACAGTATTTCTTAGGGCATGGTCCTGTGCTCTTTGATATCAGTTGCAAAACTTCAAAGGACTTAAATGAAAGTAGGAACAAACTTTCTTACTGTCATCTTATCTTCAAAACATGTGCAAACCCAGTTTTAGTAAGACTGTATTCCTTTGGAAGCAGCAGGATACAGTCTGTGTTTGAGCCAATCATTTTCCTCTGGGCTTTCAGACTAGTCACTTTCCAGTCATTTTATAATGTGTAAAATTGTTGTCTTGACATCTCTTCAGGAAATCCCTGTTACTGGAGATGTGAGCAGGACAATACTCCTGTATAAGAGCTTATAATTAAATGCACTCAGTTTCCTTTGGAACATTCCAAGAATCATTTCATGTTTTTTTCTTATATTTTTATTAAATAAAAAATGAATCACCAAGTTGTGCAGTGCTTACTCATGAGAGTGATTGCAGTGAACTTAAGTTGGTGAGGGTGATGGTCTGTACCCCTTATTCACCTCTTGAACACTATTGTAATAATCTTTGCACAAATTATGCCTTATGAGGTATCACTTGAAAACTCATAATTTGCTGATCATTATTGTCCCAGTAAAATGTGTGGCAACATTGTATGTAAAATTATAAGATTATACTGTATGGTGTTACTAAAACATGTTCCAAGTCTGGGGAGTGTCCAAATGGCAAGCTGATGCCTCATCCAACTGTAAATAAGGTCAAATGGGCCATCCCTGCTAAGTAGCTATTCATTGGCAGGAAAAGGCACATGAGTGAAAAATCTACATCTTAGCAAAGAAACAGCATGGGGTCCCCATCCACACAGTCTGCCTGTCACCATGTTCCCAGCTGGAGATGGTTCTCAAAGGAAGGAGAGGACTATAAAAAGGAGAGGCAGACACACCCTTTCTCTCCACCCACAACATTCACAATACCTGAAGAACAAAAGAAGCAGCACTGAACTGAGGGGGATCCTAGTTGAAAGAAGTTCAGCCAGTAAAACTGCTGAAACGTGCTGAGAGAAACTTTGCTTTGACTAGTTTAAGTTAGGCATTAGTTGCGTTTTACCTTTATTTTTCGTATAACCAATTCTGACTTTTATGCCTCATTACCTGTATTCACTTAAAATCTATCTCTACATAGTTAATGAACTTGATTTATTGTTTTATTTAATTCAGTGTGTTTGAACTGATGTGCTTGGGAAACTCCATATGGGATAACAGGATTTGTGCATATCATTTCTATTAATAAAATGACAGGTTTTATATGAGTTTGTATTGTCCAAGAGAGGGCTGGGCAAGATGTACATTTCTGGGGAAAGTCTGGGATTGGGAATGTGCTGGGGTCAACCTGCAGTGTAATTCAAGCTAATGAAAGCCTGAGTGTGACTGGCAGTTGGCAAATGCACACAGACATAGCTGCAAATGATTTACACGCTAGAAGCTGTTTGTGAGCCATCAAGAGTGGAAGCAACAATAGCAAAGCAGTGTAAAGGGCAGCCCAGGTTCGAAGGCAGGGGTGACACAGTGACTCACTAGTTCAGATTACACCTGGGTATGTCACAATAAGTAAGAGCTGCAGGATCAGACACAGAGTCATCACAGAATGGGTTACGCAGTGTAGCTATTTTTCATTTACAGTCCAGATCCTCAGCTGGTGCACATTGGCATTGTTATATCAAATTACACCACCATTATTCTGTGTTAACATAAATGACTGTTTGTAAGCAGTTAATGCCAAAGTGCAGAAAAGCAAGTACAGTCTCACCTCCAATAGTCTTCAGAGATCATAAAGCATAAATCTTAAAGCTTGTCACTTTAAATTGTGCAAAACTCAACCATTCTTCTCCAGGAACGTGTGTAAGTATGTTCTTTTGGGTTTCAATTTGGGCAGGTCTTCACTCATCTTCTCCCCACCAATCCCCAAGTTTCAATTAGAGTTTCAGACTCAAATGAAAAACACAAACAATTGAAATAGCTGTTTCACCTAGTTACACATCAAAACTATGCGAAACCATGAATTCTGCACCATTTCAATGCAAAACCATAACATAGCCTAGACCTGCTCAAAAGGACTGTGAATCTCAGTGATCTCTTGTTGAACCCAATCTTAGTTTCAAGCTTACCGTTAACCCAGAAGCCCGGGGAATTTTGTGTGGTTTCTCTATGAACATATCACACATCGCTAGTTCTGAGGTTTTTCCACAGATGGACCTCTACTTCTGTACAACAATGGCACTGCTTTATCCCCACCCATCAGAAGTTAATTGCCACTTTTTCAAAATTCACGCCTGACATAATCTGTACTTGAGTTCTTTACAACACTATTGTCTTGTATTACTTTAGAAAGTCTCATGTGGAAAATCAAGGGATTACTTAATTACATAAAGCTACGGGCCAAATTCTGTTCTCAAGTATACCAATGTACAGATATAGTAAACCAAAATCAATGGAGTTGCTCCAGATTTGCACTGGTGTAAATTAGAGAAAATTTGACCTCAATTTTTCTTATGGATACTATATGAATCATTGTAGCTGACATGTTTTATTTGGCCAAAAGCTGAAAAGTCCATCTCCTGGTTTGGTTCTTTTGGGGATAGCAGGGCCGGCTCCAGGCACCAGCCGACCAAGCACATGCTTGGGGTGGCACCTTGGGGCGGGGTGGTGCTCAGGTTTTTCTTTCTTTTTTTTTTTGGTTCGTTGGGGCAGCGCTGGAGGGTTTTTTTGTTTCAGCGGCGCGGCACTTGGGGGGCAGGGCTTTGGGTGGTGTGGCGCTTGGAGGGGGGGCGGGGCTTCGGGCAGTGCGGCACTCAGGGGGTGGGGGCTTGCAAGGCACTGGGGGGGGTTCGGCGGCACGGTGCTCGTGGGGGAGGTATGGCGGCGCTCTTCCTTTTTGCTTGGGGCGGCAAAAAAGGTAGAGCCGGCCCTAGGGGATAGTGTGGACAGAACAGAGATCCAGTGTTTCTCTTTTTCCTTTTTCAGGGTCGGAGTCTACCCTATGTGAATCCAGTTTTATGTCAGTTTAACTCCACAATAGACAATGGATCACACTGGGGTAATACTGGCACAGCACAGTGGAGAATCAGGCCAATGTTCTTCTCTCACTCTTCCTGGCTCTTTCCCCACAAAAAATAAACTATGACCGGGATCAAACTTGTCTCTGAAATGTTAAGCAACAGGTGAACTTATATCACCTCATCTTACATCCTGGGACCCAGGTGAGAAGTTTCTCTAGTAAGCAACTCTCTGGGACAGTTGAAGAAACAACCCATGTTCTCAGGTTATTATTGATGTAATCTCAGATATGCTGATGACAGAACAATCATCCCTTCCTCATCCCTTTATAGCAGCTACAGTGATCATGTGGGGTCTTTAATAAGAAGTGAAATTTGGATTCACCTATGAATATAATGTTTGTGACTGGGTTTGCACTTTTGGAACACGTCATTAAAAATTAATCTTTCTACTGGTTCATGTCCTCTTTTACTCCCTTTTTATATAAACAGTAACGTTTATTATAGTATTATTTGAGGGTGCATGTTGTTTATGAGGTAATAATTATATTCTGGGCTGAATAAACTGATGCCAAGGGCCAAGATGGTGCTGATAAATTAACTCAAAGGCCAAAGGCCTTGCAGTGTCTTAGCCCAGGGTATTAGTAGTAGTAAATTATCAAAATATTGTAGGCCAGATTCTCAGATGATATAACTGAGCATAGCTCCACTGAAGTCAAAGTAGAGTGATTTGCATATTCACTATATATTTACTGAGAAATAACACCGATTATGAATGATTAACGATTATCACAGTACCAGTCAGAGTACAGGAATTTGCATACTGTATAGTTATTGAGAAATAACCACTGCTGTCACCAGTTCTGTCACCCTAACTCACATTAAATACTTTTCAGGTCGCCTCATTGAAGCCAATGGAGTTGAACCCATGTATGCCAGGGCTGAAATTAGCTCATTATCTTCTTTGTCAGCAAGAAATAATGTGATTACATTGCCAATCAGATCTATGAGTCATCACTAACTGTTGCCAGAGAACAATTCCAGAAACAGTTACTGTGGGATGATGCAACATGGCATGCAAAAATAACATGCCACATAACACTAGCCAAGAAGATGCTGTATATCTTATTAGCAATGTTGTCATGAGCTGAGAATATGATTCTGAAGGTTAACATCAGAACTGAGTAAAACCTGCTACTTTTACTTCATTAAGTTTTCATGGTAAAAAGTGAAAATTTGGTAAAATTATCAAAATTGTCAAATAATTAGTGGCATGATTCAGATGCAGAAATTTGAAAGTTGAGAGGAGCAAATAGTTATACCGGATTTTGAAAGAACGGTCTACAAATTTTTCCGTCACAGGCCTGTAAAACATACATATTTTCTGTAAATCATGAAGGCTGGAGACATATTTTATGACCATGAAACCTATAAAGCATTTAACTCTCAGACTACCTTCAGTTCATACATTGTTCCATAGTTCTAATTTTGACATACATTCCCAATGATTATGCAGTTAAAATTGTAAAGATCATCTTAAGTTAGACAGAACTCTCTTTCCTTTTAGCTTCTGCCAGTCCTGTCTGTCTATCTCTTGATTCCCATAGCAACACCCACTAGCAATGAAGAGTCTGCAATACTGTAGTCGGCTTTGTTGCTGTAGAGCCCTTGATCTTGAGTGTAAAGCATGGGTGCTCTCATTTGCTATTGCTAACCTTTTCCCTCCAATGAAACAGCTTCCAGAAATGTCTTAGCTGTTGCTATGAATCTTTACTATAGTTACATTCCTGGAACAAATAATATTTGATGGGAATTTGTATGTTGAAGACCATCTAGTCTGGTACCATGTCTCCTACAGTAGGGAGATGCTCGGAAGCCTGTGGGGTTAGGCTGGTGCCAATTGTTAACCTGTAGAGAGGCAGTGGGGCCTGCGAGGCTTAGAGGGGAGTGCTTGTGTTGCTGGTGGCCCATGAGTTTGAGGAGCTGACCCCCAGCAGGCACAGACAAGGCTCCCTCACACTTAATGGCAGGTTGTAGCGAGGTGTTTCACATCCTGGGTACCCCTAGGACCTCCTAGGAAACATCTCATGCCTCCACCCAGAAGCCTGGGAAAACTAAATAACTTCCCTGCATACCTCTACTAGGCAGTACTTGCCCACTCACAAGCACTGAGTCTATGTATAACAAAAAGAAAACTTTTATAAAGGAGAGAGGGAGCATAGCATTAATTTGTGAAAACAGCAGCAATGACTCAAAAGCAAGCAAACGATAAGTCAGACACATGCCCCATAGTACCTAGGGCAGTAGTCCTCAGTTTCCCACTTTGCAGTGTGAAAGTCCAGTGGATGGATGTCCCTGTGACACATTACTTCCCCTTCCCCTCCACAGCTCCCCACTCACTGTTTATTGTCCGAGGTCAGCAAAGTCCTGGAGTCCAGGGGTGCATTCTGTCACTACCTTTGCCATTGCTTGATGCTATTGCTGCCGCCTCTGCTGCTATGTTGTGTCCTTGGTCCAGTCCTACAGTGCCATGATCACCTGGCCCAGCTATTAATAAACACAGCTCTAGGATTTGCTGGGTAGAGGACTGCTGCTGCTGCATCACCCACCACGCTGCTTTTA
Source organism: Mauremys mutica (assembly GCF_020497125.1). NCBI lineage: Eukaryota > Metazoa > Chordata > Testudines > Geoemydidae > Mauremys > Mauremys mutica. The sequence continues at coordinate 255,438,474 of NC_059072.1, forward strand.
CCCATGATGTCATGTCCTGAGGTTCCAGCTCTTAATGATTTCAGCTCTCAGTGATCTCCCTGGGTAGTGGGGAACCTCTTTGCTGCTGCCTCCACTACACTGTCTTTTACTGCAACATTATCCTCACACCAGGTCAAAGAGGCTCAGCTTTCTAGACCAGCTTACTGGAGAATCTCACTTGTAATGATCACTAAGAAGAAACAAACATTCTCTACTGAGTCTGATCAACTCTGCCTTTAAACACCAGAGAAGGCCAAGTAGCATCTAAACACTTTAAACAACTCCCCACCCCTTACTTGCATTTAGTTCAGCACCCCATGCCTAGCAAGGGAGGTTTACATTATGGTGACCCCTCAATTAGGGCATATTAAATACAGTTGTGCTCCTCTTTAGTTGTACAATAAGGTTTCAACATTTCATTACCCCTGCATCTAAGAATTAAGTGAATTTTAACCCATAAATAACTAAGTTTGATCACTTTGGCTGTGTAGGAGCCAAGATTGATCAACTTGACAAAGTAGCTGTGTCAATGCAAATAAGGTCTGCTCATGAGGTCTTTTCCTGCAGTTCATCAATAGATGGCAGGAGAGAAAGCATTGAGACCTCTGGCTACATGTGCTGGGGTTATTGTATGTGCTGGTTGTGTTATTATGTGGGTGGTTGTGTTGCTTTTTGTCTAGGGGGTTGTGCTGGGCGATTTGGTGTTGGTTAGTTTGGGGACTTTTTGTTGAGCTCTAGGGGTGATGAATCAACCTTTACAGCAGTTGGGTGAAGTAATCCACCATCTGTTCAGTCTCGTGCGTATCACTGATTCATTAGACTCAGTTGCATGCAATTTGGCTGTACAGTAAGGGTGGTGATTGGTTGAATTACCTTTGATATTGCAATGGCCTAGGAATCTTGGCATGGCATAGATGCATGTCTTACTGTTCTATTATCTCTATTGAAATTTCATGGATGTCACTGCACTGCACAGCATGTGTGTTCAGAATTTCAAAATGAGAGCGGGGATAAAACTCATCCTTCTGTTCCAGAAGCATAAGCGCCTAGCACCTGAGCTAAAGGAGAACCCTCACTGGCTATGGGCAATCTAGGGCCTATGACAGTAGAGCACTCTGATTCCATACAGCAGAGGGAACTGTACACACACACACACTCACACACACATTAATTCCTATTGTTAAATTTCATATAGAACCATCTGAGTGCCAGGCACGTAAAACAACAGGATTCACTGCCAAGAGCTCATAATAAAAGCGACAGATCATGATCCACTCTTGCATGGGTGCACAGGAGCGCAGGAAGCCACCCCTCTTTGCACGCCCATACAAGGGCCGATGACAACAGAAGTTGCGGAGAGCTCCCCCGTGGTTAAGATTTATAGATTCCAAAGCCCGAAGGAACCATTGTGATCACCTAGTCCAACCTGCTGCATAACACAGGCCTTAGACCTTCCTCAGAATAATTCCTTGAACAGATCTCTTAGAAATACATCCGATCTTGATTTCAAAATTGCCAGCGATGGAGAATCCACCACAATCCTTGGTAAATTGTTCCAATTTTGTTCCTCACTGTTTAGAATGTATGCCTTATTTCCAGTCTGAATATTTGTAGCTTCAGCTTCCAGCCCCTGGATCATGTTATACCATTCTCTGCTAGACTGAAGAGTTCACTATCAAGCCATTTGTTTCCCAGGTAAGTATTCATACACTATGAGCTAGTAGAGTGATTCCCAGCTCCTGCAGATGTACTCGTTCTCTCTCTCTCATCTGAGCTAGCACACTAAAAATTGTAGAGCAGCCAACACAAGCAGTGGCAGCCGTGGCATGGGCTAGCCATCGTGAGCGTAACCCCTGTTGAAACCTGTGGGTTTTACTGCAGCTACACGACTATTTTTAAAGTGCCAGCTCAGATGAGAGCTAGCAAGAGTATGGACATGCAAGCTGGGAATCACACTTCCAGCTTGTGGTGCAGACATAGTCATGGACTGTAATCAGGTCACCTTTTAACCTTCTCTTTGTTAAACTAAATAGCTTGAGCTCCTTGAGTCTATCACTATAAGACATGTTTTCTAATCCTTTAATCATTCTCCTCATGGCTCTTCTCTGAACCCTCTCTAATTTATCAACATCCTTCTTGGACTGTGAACACCAGAACTGGACACAGTATTTCAGCAGTGGTCATATCAGTTCCAAACACAAAGGTAAAATAACCTCTCTATTCCTACTTGTGAGTCCCCTGTTTATGCATTCCAGGATCACATTAACCCTTTAAGCCACAGCGTCACACTGGGAGTCAGTATGGCCTACATTCCTTGTTCCTAGATATATATATTTATGTTTAGCCCACTTCAATTACATATTGTTTGCTTGTGCCCAGCTTACCAAGCAAGCCGGATTGCTCTGTATCAGCGACCTGTCCTCTTTATTATTTACCACTTCCCCAATTTTTGTGTGATCTGCAAATTTTATCAGTGATGATTTTATGATTTCTTGCAGTAAAGATGTTAAATAGCATAGGGCCAAGAACCGATCTTGCAGGACCCCTCTAGAAACAGACCCACTCGATGACAGATTCCCTGTTCACAGTCATACTTTGAGACATATCAGTTAGCTAGCTTCATGTGTGCCATGTTAATTTTGTATTGGTCTAGTTTTTTAATCAAAATGCTTTGTGATACCAAGTCAAATGCCTTACAAAAGTCTTAGTCTATTACATCAACACGATTACGTTTATCAACCACACTTATGAGCTCATAAAAAAAGATATCAAGTTTGTTTGATAGGATCTATTTTCCATAAACCCCTGTTGATTGGCATTAATTATATTACCCTCCTTTGATTCTTTATTAATTGTGTCCCATTTCAGCTGCGCAATTATCTTGCCTGGGTGGTGAAAGCATGGAGGTGACAAGCCTGCATATTGGATTCAGCAGGATAGTGGATGGTGGGTAATTTGCACATTCCTCATGGAAGGTGCAGAGTGCACCGTCCCCAGCAGGCTGACTGAGCAGTTCTGACTCCCGATTCACAGTCTCTCTAGGTGCTCTCTAAGGGCTAGTCTACACTTACGAGCCGGGTCGACCCGGTGAGTTCGACTTCTCGGAGTTCGAACTATCGCGTCTAATCTGGACACGATAGTTCGAACTCCGGAAGCGATAGTTCGAACTCCGGTACTCCACTACTGCAAAAGGCGGTGGCGGAGTCGACCTTGGAGCCGCGGACTTCGATTCCGCGGCGTCTGGACGGGTGAGTAGTTCGAACTAGGGTACTTCGAATTCAGCTACGCTATTCACGTAGCTGAATTTGCGTACCCTAGTTCGACCCCGCTTCTTAGTGTGGACCAGCCCTAAGGGATGGCGCAACTGTGCTGCCCCAGAGTGGGAGTGAGTTGCATTATTGGTGTGGGGGCTGCGGGTCAGGAGTGAGGTGCATTGTTGGGGCCTGAGGCTGTGAGTCGGGAGTGAAGTGCCTTGTCTGGGTGGGAGGTGATGGGTCGGGAGTAAAGTGCGTCTTTGGGGTGAGGAGGCTGCGAGTTCAGAGCGAGCTGCATCGTCATGAAGGGGGCCTCCGTGTAGGCAGTGAGGGGCATCATTCGGGTAGGGGGCTGCGGGTTGGGAGTGAGCTATGCACAAATTGTACAATCTAGATCTAAATGGGAAATATGTGAAGTGTGGGGCTGGGCTGAAATGAAAGCAGTGCAATTGGATAGCAAAGTTTAGCCTGTTTGTTTCATGATTTTTTACTCTTGTAACTCACCTGCTTGTCTGTGAAGTGTTTATAGGCCTCTTGGAAGAAGTGTGCTCAAACCAGTTAATTATTTACTACAATCTATAGTAGTAAATCATCTCTGTGAAATGTAGGTTATCCACCAGACCAGAAGCTGGACATTAGACCAGAATAAATGACTACACCAGAAAATGGTCTTGAAGAACCTGGACATTGGTTTCACTATAAGAAAGCAGCCGCTTGTGGCACCCTATCCTGCACTTTTAAACTACTTGATTTCTACTAACATTTAAGTTGTCAGAAATTCAGAAGTACAGGTTTGCACCTACAAGAGAATACAGCCTTCTGAATATTCATCTTGCTATGTTCCAGAAAGGATTGTGTAACCCTAGGCTGTTTGATAACAGTGCTCCCATGTCAACTGCAAAGTCACTCTTTACGCCACAATGCAGTATGGAGCACCTGGTGTGGGGTGGGGAGAGACATGCCAACTCTTTCAATGGTTGTGTTCATGTCATAGCCATCAAAAATAAGCAGAATTCAAAATTGATGAGCAGCGTCAAACTGTGATATTATAGCCAATTGGATCAATTGTCTGACTGCCAAATACTGTACATCATTAATTTAGACATACTGGCAGTGAAACGAGCAGCAAGCAAAGGGGAATGGATTTGAAAGGAACAGGCCCAAAAGGGTTCATTTCAGGGGGTTTTGTTTTTGTTTCTGAAATAAATTATAATATAGAAAAGGATTTTGTGTGGCTTTGTTTGCTCTCATTTGCTCCTGTGTTGAACTCTACTAATTGATTCCATAATTAGGAGACCTAGCTTTGTAAGAAGACGTGAGTTTTCAGGGCAAATGCTTTTACAGACAAAACATATTCTAAAGTTGAATCATTTGGTCTCTCAGGCAAGATGCAAAACAACGTCCTTGAAGTTCCATTAGCTGCAGCTAATGTTCACATCATCCAGATCCCCATAGTGACTTCCTTATCAAAGCGCTTAGGGGAAAAAAAAAAAGCCAGGCCTAGAGAAAAGAGCAGGCTGGGTCCCTGGAGGAAGGTCATCTCCATGAAGATTCCCTCATGGAGTTCCGCCTCTATTTTTCCATCAGGGAGCAACTTCATCTCACTTTGGAATAGGCTATGGAGCCCACTCGCCATGTCTGTCAGAACACCAGAGATCTAGATGGCAACAGGTGCTACCCCCCCACAGTGGCGCTTGGGAGAATCCCTGGCTGTGGTGAGCTCTGCCAGGGGCTCTGCAGAAAAGATGATATAGCCAGGCCCCTTGCTACACCCAGCTACCACCACGGGGCTAACCCAGTATAGGCCACAGCCTCTCAGTCTTTGCTGTGAGTCCCACCCTTGGGTGCCTGCTCACATTGTTTACTGTTGGGGGAAATGGAAAGTTAAGACCAAGGTTCTGTGGTGATACTTAGGATTGTCTCTCTCAGGGTATGTCTATGCTGCAATGTAAGCCCAGCATTAGTGGGACTCAAGCCAGCTACCCATGCTAGGGAAATGTGGGCTTGAGACTTTTCTAACCTGTGCTCAAACCTAGGGCTCTGGTGTCCACACTGCAGTCAAGTGTCCCCCGGAAATGTGGCCACTCTAGCCCTAGGAGCATAGTGCACTGTGGGAAAACTTTACTGCCTGCCTTGCATGTTTCAGGACGTTTGAACAGCCTGCCATACCCATTGCAAACCCAGGAGGTTCTCTGATTGTGTGCTTGCCAGGGCCGGCTCTAGCCATTTTGCTGCCTCAAGCAAAAAAAAAAACAACGTGAGGCAGGGCCACCGGAGTGGCAAAGCAGGGGGAAAAAAACACGAAAACATGGCACGGCCGGAGCGGCAAAGCAGGGGAGGGGGAGAACAAAACAAAAAAATGGCACAGCTGGAGCAGCAAAGCGGGGTTGGGGGAAACAGGTGCGGCTGGAATGGCAAAGCGGGGGGGGGAAACACAGCGCGGTTGGAGTGGCAAATTGCGGGGGAAACAACAGCGCAGCCGGCAAAGCAGGGGAAAAAAAAAAAAACCCCTACAGGGCCACGGGAGCCAGGGTGCAGGGGGACTCCCTGTGCTGCAGAGTACGCCGGTCTAGTGGGGGGGAGGGGATGGAGCGGGGGGAGAGAGAGAAGGGGGGCGGCCAGCGCTTCAGCGGGGCGCTCGCCTCGCACCCCGACTGCTGCTCTGCCTGCCGGGAGGGCTCCACGTCACTCCGATCGGCGGGGAAGGAAGGACATGGGCTGCCCTGCCGAGTTTGCTGCAGGGTGCTCCCCTCCTCCATGACGACGCCCGCTACAGGGCGGCCAGAGCAGCGGGAGAAAAAAAAAAAAAGCAACGAGCTTGCTCAGCCGGTGCCTGGAGCCGGTCCTGGTGCTTGCAGATCAGTGATCTGAACAGAATGGGTTAATGCTGACCTGAGCTGCTGTTGTTCACCAAGGGCTGGGGTAGGGCTTGTGTTTTCAACAGTGTGGATGGCAGATTGTTGGGATAGAGAGGACTAACGAAGCTGTCCCATGGACTTGTGGGATACTTCTGGATGATTCTCAGACCCGAGTAGAGCTGGGTCTACTCTGCAAAGCAATAGAGCTCGGCCTCTGGCCTCTGTCTTGGCTCAAGCTTGCACCCCCCTGCTCTGTAGGTTCCTGTGGCATTGGGTCCAATCCCTGGATTAGCACAACTGCAGTAAAGAAGCCAGGGAGGTTAGACTTGGGCCGGGGCTCAAGCATGGGGTTATGGTACTTGGCTGGCTGGTTCTTGTTCACAGGACCAGGGACTAACTGATCACCATATGTGGGATCAGGAAGGAATTTCCCCCTAAGTCAGATTGGCAGTGACCTTGGGGGTTTTCAGTTTCCTCTGCAGCATGTTCAAGTCGCTTGCCAGGATTATCTGGGTATATCTCACTTTATCATTTCCCTGGTCTTAAGGGCTCTCGAGCATTGGTTCACTTTGGTCCCTCCTTTTCTCTGCCTGTGGCACATAATAATCTAGTCTCCTGTGAGTCTCATTGAGTTTGGGCTCATATCCATTGCTGGGTTTAGTATGCGAGTGTTGGGTGGGGTTGATGGCCTGTGTCAAACAGGAGGTCAGATTAGATGATCTAGTGGTCCATTCTGGCCTTAAATTCTATGACTCTGTGACTCTCAGGATTGTTTAATCTGAAGCCTAATTATAACCTTTTAAACATTAATATTAGTAAGTCTTTTGGTGCAGATTGTTTTAGTAGAAACATGAAGCTATTCCAGGCTCATGAGTGAGGTTTGTTTTTTTGGTGTCAAGCATGAGTGTTTTATAACCTGATACCTGATTGTATCAATTTGCTTTGCACAATCTTGTTTGGTCATAGCATTGTAATCTAGTTTATTTACACACTGGAAATATCAAAGTTTTCACTGAAATGAGGAAGATGGAGACATTATGTAATTCTGGAAAGTTTTCCACTGTTTTTCATGTGTGAAGTACAGGTTCATTGAAAAAAAATGATACATCATATTTGCATACATTGTTTTGTCAAAGAAAAGAGGTTCACTTAGTGGGCAGATAATCCTTTCATCATGTTCTCTGATGAAGCAAGCACAGGCTCTTTGTTTAGTGACTAAAGTGAAGAGGTGAAGCATTCTGAATTGAGGGGGAAAATATGCTGTTAGTGTCACCTTTGAAAGAATCCCAAAATGATCAGTCTCACAAGAGCAAAAGGAGATGCTGATGGCATAAATGGAATGACCCAATGAAAATGCTCCTGAGCACCAATAGTTTCACATTGTACATGACATCATGATAATAAACTCACAACCACAGGCCAGTTAGAACTGTAACCGAAAAGAGGCTTCAGCAGAGGCTATAGAAAAGAAATGTGGTTTTAACAAAATAAACAGAAGGCAAGCACTTTTATTTTGCATTTAATGTGTTGATCTAGAACCTGATCCTGTTATGCGTGAGCACTTCCATCCTGAGAGATGCTGAACCCCGACAGCTCCCACTGAAGTCAAGGGGAGTTGAGGGCACTTAGCACTGCTCGGGGGGGTGCTCAACTCCCTGCAGGATCAGCCTGACACAAAAGAGTCTTAATAGAATATACTGGGGTCAGACTCACTTTGTTCAAGATACTGTTATGACTTCACCTTACAGCAAAACAACTTGAAACACAGGGTGGAGGTTGGGGAGCACCTAAACTTCTATAGACATTTTAAATTTCATTTTGCTCAAATCAGTGATCAGCAAACATGAAAAGGTTCAGAGATTCAATATGATTTTAGATAAGCATCCAAACCATTTTGGCCTGGAAATCAGGTTGGAAAGATCATGAGATTGCAATTAGTTCCTTGTTTTAGCAAAGTCAAAAATAGTGCAAGAATAAACTTTCCTGTTATATATCAGTACTTAGGGTCATAGAAATTGCCATACCAGCTCAGACCAATAGTCCGGATAGTCCAGAATCTTGTCCCAGGCCAGATGATTTAGAAGCAAGTGCAAAAAATCCATAATGGAATCTCCTTTCCATAAGAGAAGTTTGTCCGAACCCCTGTCTATTACTTTTTGACTTATGTCCTGAAGCATGAGGGTTTAGATCATTCAATATTTTTTTCACCTGTGATACAGCATGGCCAGAGGGCAGCAGGAGAGTGTTAGCAGGGAGCCTTATTCCCTGCAAGGGGTGGAAGGTTTGCTATAAATTAACTAGAGCACCTGAAGCCAATTAGAGCACCTGAAGCCAATTAGAGTACCAGCAGTGAGTAACATGATATAAACCCCCTGCTTCAGGTCAGACAGTGTGGGTTGTTGGAGCAGGAAGGTTTGGTTGGAGCAGAGAGTGGTTTGAAGGAGTTGAAGCAGAGAACAGTTTTGAAGAGAGACAAAAGGAAAGTTTGGAAGAGTGCTGCGGTGGGCTGAGAAGTCCAAAAACCCTAGGTAAGGGGCACCTGGCTTGTGTAGAAGGAAGGCAAGAAGCCCCTCCACAAGCTGAAGGGCAGGAGAGGGAAGTAACCCAGGGGAAGGAACCACCAGTACAAGTGGTTCACTACTAACCTCAGGGCCCCTGGGTTGGGACCTGGAGAAGAGGGCGGGCCCAGGTCCTTCCCTCTCCACTCCACTCCTCAAGGACACTAGTGAGGTAATTAAAAATACTGGTTCAGAGGCAAGCAATGGTGCCCTGAACCTTCCCCAAAGAGGAGAAAGCGTGAGAACCAGCATAACAGTACCAGCAATTTGCCACACACCCTAGATCAGTGGTCCCAAACTGCAGGGCACCCATCCCATACCAATTTCTGTATTATGAGAAAGGACAAAGTGGCCCAATTTACCGCCTCTATACTGTTCATTTTATCATATATATCTATATATCTCCATCCCTCATATCCCAACTTATTTGCCTCCTTTCTAACCTGAACTTTCAGTCTTCCTATTCTTTTAAATCTCTCCTCATCAGGAAATCTTGCCAGGACACCAATCTTTCTTGTCACTTGTATCTCATCCGCTCCCCTCATTTCTGCTAACTCATTTCTAAGACAGGATGATCATAACTAAACACAATATTCTAGGAAAGCACATACCATCGATCAATATATTCTTATTTGTATTACAAGTAGTACCTGGGTGCCCCAGCTAAGATCAGGGCTTCATTATACTAGGTGTTGTACAACCACACACACACACAATAGGTTTCTGCACTGAAGAGCTTTAGTCTAAAAAGACAAGAGCGGAAAAAAAAGGGTGGGGAAAAAGGAAGTATTATTATCCCCATTTTACAGATTGGAAATAGAGACGAGAGATGAATTATTATTGTTTATATTGTGGGAGCATTTAGAGCCAGGACCACATTGTGCTTGGCTCTGTACAAACATATAACAAAAAGCCTACAGACAACAGATGGATAAAACAAACAGATGGGGTTGGGTGGGGAATACAAGGAAAATAATTATGATTAAGTGACTTGCCCAAGGACACATTATGTCTGCAGCAGAGCTGAGAATTGACCCAGATTTCCTGAGTCCCAATCCATGCCTTACTCCCCAAACCAATATTTCTCCATCCAATGGCATTATATTATTTTCAGTATTATTTCTTCTCATTCATTATACACTTTAATATTTACCTTTAAAAACATCACTGAGATGTTCACAGTGATGCCAAGGTCTTTTTCCTGAGTAGCTGTATGTAATTTAGAACCCAGGGGTTGCCACCCTGCCTTTTCAGGTGCCACCTGATGTACGGGGGTACCACTGAGCCTGCCTGTTCCACCACCCTGGACTTCCTCACCCTGTCCTGCTAAGCCAGACCCTCAAGCTTCCTCTAGCACACACACAGGTAGTGACACACCCAGCTGCAGAAAGACACAGACACTGAAATCAGTACTGCATGGGAAGATTTTCAGCTAAGGAATTGCCCAGCACTAAAGTGCACTCACCCTCTGGAGAGTGAACCCAAAATTGTATTTTCTTGTGCTGCACAGAGAACTGTACAGCGCAAGCTAATTGAAATTCACCCTCTCCCTCAATGTGGAGAGAGATATGTACAGCTTTTTGTGCCCCCAGTTATGAATTACACAAACTGGGTTTAAAACAAACACAAGTTTATTAAGTATAAGAGGTAGATTTTAAGTGATTATAAGGGATAGCCAACAGATTAAACAAAAACCATAAACCGAGTTTCACACACTAGATAGATAGGGTAAGAATTTGCTAATTTATATCCTGAGTAATAAATAGGCTGGCAGACTTTTAAGGCACAAGTTGCCTTGGCTTTTTCAGGTTTTCATACACAGGCTAAAGATTTTTCTAGTCTGGGACCGTCACTTCCCACAATTCAGTCCTTGCCCCTCAGGTGTTTTCAGGTGTGTTGTTGCAGGGAGAGTAAGGTTTTCCCATGATGTTACTGTCCTCCTTTTATATTTTTTCCTACTTACTGGAAAGCTTTTTTGCTGTGACATGGGTGAAACCGTTCCCATTTTGTAATGCTATCTCTGAGAGGTTTTTATTGTACACAGTTTTTAGGGTAATCCTTGTGCTTGTGTGCATTTCCTCTATAAGACATTAACATTGTTTGGCCTTCTTACTCTTGTACCTGAAAGGTGGGTGCTTTAAACCTCACAACGTGCTTCAGTAACACATACATAGACAAATTTTATAACGTCACATACGACAATAACACATACAATCCAACAAGATATTAATGTTTAGCAAATCAAGACTTTTAGAATAATACTATACAAGACATACTTTGTACAAAACATAGTTTAATTACATGACGTCTGTTAGTCTATAAGGTGCCACAGGATTCTTTACTGCTTTTACATGACAGTGGTGAATATTGGGGTGTTAGGGTTTTACACCAGCAATGTGTATAAGTAGCTGAAATTATTCCTCCCAATGAGCCTGATCTTATATTTACATCTTATATTTTTCAATGAATAATACTGTTATCATGCTCCCCATTCTTGTAGGTTTGTTAGGTCCATCTACAGTTCCTTGTGGTCTTTTGTAAAGTTGAAGAAACTCAACAAACCGTCTCATCTGCAAAATTTCCCAGTTCACTGTTCATTGCCTATTCCAGATTATTAATACTTAGTTCATCCTAGTAGGGATATTCTATGGAGGTATAGTCTTGTCTTTACAGGGTTAAATTGAGATGGAATGATCGCAGCATGGATATCTATTTCATATAGTTTTGTATGAGAAAATGTCAATTTAAACTCTATTTGACTTCCTAACATGCTTTTCCTGCTGTCTAGTTCCTGTGCAGTGGGCAGAAGAGTGTATTTGGTAGGGTCTGTCAATCAGTATTGTAATGTAGCTTTAAATTCTAGCATTTCCTCTGACTAATAAACAAACATTCTTAGCTATGCCAATCATAATTCCTCACCTGGAACTTCCACGCATCAAAGAAAAAAGAGGGAGAAGAGTATTTTAAGAGCTGACGGAGAGAGAGAAACATCAATTAATGTTTAAAAAAATACTTGCAATCCATTTAATCCTAGTAGCTGGATGAAAAATTGGTGTTCTGTCTCCCTGCTTTAGTAAAGCTGTCTTAATGGTGGACCAACCGGGTAGCTGTGAGCTATCCAATATATGAACGAGGCAAACTGAATATATTTGAACACTATTGAGAAACAATAAGCATGGAATTACAGGATGTCATATGTATAGACACTTTTCAGACTATACTTGCCCTTTAAAATATGATATTTGGATCAGGGCCCATATTTTCATTATATCTATACAAGGCTAGCCCAATGGGCCCCCAATCCCTGACTGGGATTTCTATGCACTACTGCATTCATAAATTATTAATAATAATAATTTCCTGATTCTATACAGATTTAAGGTAGCAGCCATGTTAGTCTGTATCTGCAAAAAGAACAGGAGTACTTGTGGCACTTTAGACTAACAGCTCATGCTGAAATAAATTTGTTAGTCTCTAAGGTGCCACAAGTACTCCTGTTCTTTATACAGATTTAGACGTGGATCTTACATATTGTGTTGGGCAAGCTTTATGTTCATGAGCACAGAATTTGGATTTGCCAAGGGTGTCTTCTGACTGAAAACTCATGTTGTACATTATATAAATAGCCAGAGTTACTGCCATTTAATTGCTACCATCAATTTGTCAGGAAGTCTGAGTATTCGGTTTGAGATTTTTTTTTGTCATCATACCAGTCAAATTATCATTGTTTTACACAATGTAGCACCATTAATAACCAATTATGCAGGGGCAGCTCCAGGCCCCAGCACGCCAAGCGCGTGCTTGGGGCGGCATGCCGCGGGGGGCATGCTGCCGGTTCCCAGGAGGGCGGCATGCGGCTCCGGTGGACCTCCTGCAGGCGTGCCTGCGGAGGGTCCGCTGGTCCCGTGGCTTTGGTGGAACGTCCGCAGGCATGCCTGCGGGAGGTCCACCGGAGCCGCGGGACCAGCGGACCCTCTGCAGGCACAGCTGCAGGAGGTCCACCGGAGCCACGGGACTGGCGACCGGCAGAGCGCCCCCCGCGGCGTGCCACCGTGCTTGGGGCGGCGAGATTGCTAGAGCCGCCCCTGCAATTATGTCAAGGTGCATAGACCCCTTAATCTTGGTCCAGTTACTAACAGAAAGTTGACATAAAAACCATCCCCTCCGAGGCAACTAATTGATAGTATTAATACAGAGGCCAAGGATTAAATGAGATGAGGGACAGTTTGGGGAAACATGTATTTTAGCTACCCTTGCTATGCCACTGCTGTAGATTTTGGGATTTCAGTCTGCAGTGTGCTCAAGCAAGCAGATTCTATGAGCTTTAAGTTCATTTTTAAAAAGTAAAAATGACTTTAAATCAATCTGTTCACCAGTATGTATTGCACAACACAAATATTGCAGAATTCTACAATAGTTACAACTTATATAAGGTCTTGAAATATACCATATGTCTGATATTCTCTCCATTAATGTTTTTGCAGTGAAAACAGATATTTTTGCAAGGAGTTTGGCTATTTTGCATTTATAAAAATGGGGGAAAAAATGATGTCCTTCAACTCATCACTAAATTATCCATAGCCTGAACCTTGTAGTGCTCGACAGGCTAGACCCTGTTGTGGTTGTTGTTAAACCTCTAGGATTAAAGTCATCGACAATATCTACATGAAACTTTTGCAAAGCAAACCCACGGAGTTTCAAACAATTTTAGTAGGTGTAGTTCATGATTTTCCATTTTGAAAACATTTATTCATGTTAAGATCTGATTAACTAGTATTTTTGATTTGCTAGTTTGCATGGGAATGTACTTCTTTCCCCATTATGGGTTTATATGATGAGCCACTGTGTAAATAGTACCTTATGGAAATACTTTCATTTAAATATGCAAAGATATAAATCTGTAACTCTGGCAATAGTTGGAATTATGCACATAGCTCCTCACACATTGAAATAAGAGCACACTCCTTTATTGTTCACTTTTTTTCTGCTTCCTACAGCTACAGATTAAGGTTTTTGTCACTATTTCCACTGTTTGGGTTTATTTGTTTTAAAATGAAATTTTCATTATAGTGGTAGAGACAAATCACCTTAAACCTTTGCCTACACACTTGCAACATAACTAGTGTATGTTCTACATTACTCTCTATTAACCTTTATATCTGTTTCATGCTTTATTATTTTTCTCTCCCACAGGCATAAACTGTGTGAGCAATATTTCTGTATTGTGTTTTAGTACAGTGCATTTGTGGAGGCTGAAGAGGTGTTTTTGTGGAACACTTCAATGGGATATTGCAACAAACATGGAGAAGGAGAACATCTGAAGTGCTCTTTATAAAGAGAGCCATCTGCAATGGTTCCAGACATTAATTTCTCCACACTGCAGGTGGTGCTTGAATTTGATACAGCATCAATAATGCAACTTATATAACTATCTTCAGTGTGTGCATTTTGGTACTCATGTGGTAAGGTCATTCTTACATATATGGTAATGATCCAGTTTGTCCCCTTACAATGTATATTTTCCAAGATGTTTTAAGTAATCATCACTTTAAAAACTCATTTAAATTGCAATCTTGTATACACTTTTTAAAAGTGTCAAGGCCTGTCTCCTTTTTACACATGGAGTTTGTGTCTGCGAAAGTTGCACCTGTATTTTGTGCCCTTTGAATAAATTGTGGGTACAAATCCAAGTGCACAAGGCTTTAGCTACATAATCAACAGTTGAATTGTTGGGTGGCAAAAATGTGGATGTAATTTTTGTGACCACAAACTGCACATGCAGAAATGGTAGACATACTTTTGAAAATGCGTGTCTTCCTGTGTGAGAAAAAGTGCTGTCCTATGAGCAGTTATTACATAAGTCACCACTGACAACACTGACTATTACATCACTGACTATTGGCCCACAGTACCCACCCTATATGTTAATTTACTTAGCATTGGGAAGTATAATGCCTCTGTGGTTACTGGGTGGAGTGCTATGGGTAGGGCTCCGTGTCTGTCACAGAGGTCACGGATTCCATGACTTTCTGCAACCTCCATGACTTCTGCAGGCGGCCCCAGGGACAGCCACACCGACTGCTGCTGGAACGGCTCTGCAGCCAGCCACTGGGGTGGCCCCGCAGCCAGACGAACTGGTGCTGCTGGAGTGAATCCAGGGCCAGCCGAACAGCCGCTGCTTGGGTAGTCCTGGGCAGCTGGCCCTGGGGACCACCCAAGCAGCAGTCCTAGGGTTGGCTGGAGCAGTGGTGGAGGTGGGTGGGGAGGCTAAAGAAACGGATGCCTATAGGTAGTTCTTGTGCTTCCTCTAAAAATATGTTAGCCTGGTATTGGGCATATGGGTCCAGATCCTCCACTGGTCTAACTTGGCATAACTCCATTGAAGTCAAGGGCATTTAAGTCAATAAAGCTATGCTAATTTATACCAGCAGAGCTTTGGGCTCCTGGTGTCTGAGGTCTGTATGCTGTAGTCCATATTAACCAGTGCTCTTCTCTTTCTTCCCAGCCCCCACTTGTAGCCAAATTATGGTTACCTCCTGTGCAGATGCACTATAACCTCTTCCCTCTCTCACCCCATGAAGCCGGACATAATCTGACCCTACATAATCATATTCCAAAGTATCATATACATATTTATATGAAAAGCTTGTCCTTTAATATTAATTTCTACTTCTATTCAGGTCTAAGATATTTATAGATTAAAAGGTACAGTATAAGTGAAATAGCAAGGAGCTAAAAATGGCACACCACTAGAATAGTTTCTATCTAAATTGAAAAAATTAAAATAAGCAAGCAACAGAAGCTAAACTAAACCTATTGCAGAAAGCTGTGGTAGTAAGATGGATAACCCTGAGAAGCTGATATGAAGAATAGTTTGCAGTGGAAATTAATCTCAGTGAGTATCTATAGGCTGCCTGAAACAGGACAAGGGAGCATAATTGCCATTACCTATAGGTGGTTTTTTTAAAATTGGTATTGTTAAATTAAAGCTTTCCTTGAAAAGTCATCACATCAAACAGCTATTTGGAGACCTCTGTGAAATTAGTTGTGATTTCCAGTCCTGATTTTAGTGGACAGGTATTCACCTCAGAATCACCACCACACATTGATCGATTCTTGGCATTCTCTGCAGAGAAAGAAGGAAAATGAATTACCCTCACATCCCTACAGCTCTATCCCCATAGCAAGTATTCCCCAAACTGTCAGCCATTTCTAGAAGGGTCCTTGCAGAATCTTTCAGGTGAAATAGCTGAGCTATCCTGTGAGATAAGGGCTATTTTTTTTAAACGATCAGTCTTCCCTACAGGGCATCAAAACTATGTTGCTTGAATGCTCCCCCCCACAACCAATCTTCAAAATGGTGCCAACTATCACAGTGTGGCTATAGCATTGATAGTGTTCAGAGCTGGTCCCCCCTGGACAGAAGCAAGGCACATGGATTAGGGGCTGAGAGACCTGTAAAAACATTGAACTAACAACACTGTTGAACTAGTGTGTTAATGTAATATCTGGCCCTCCCCTAAGAGATACTAATTTTGGCCCCAAATATTTTATGTTATCATGGCCATAGTAACTTAGGGGAAGGGGAGGTTGTGGGTACCATCTGGCCCATAACCAAATCTGAGGCCTTGTCTTTACGGCTAAAAAGTTGCATTTTCTACCTTGGGATAGCTAACACACACAAGCTATTCTGAGGTAAAAACACAAGACCAGTCTATTTTTCCCTTGAGGTAAATCTGAGGTAAACAACCCCATATCCTCTCCAAGGGTTGACATTGGTGAGTTTACATTCACAGTCAGACCAAAATGCCTTGTTTTCATTGTGTTTTTACCTTGGGATAGCTCACATGCATTAGTTACCCCATGGTTTAAAAATAAATACATCTTTAGCAGTGAAGACAAGGTCTGAAATGTCAAGTTCCAATTTGTTGTTAGATTTTGCTTAAAGTTATAAAACACAGTAAATAAGTAAAATTCTGTAAAAGCGGATTTGTTTTATGTTTGGTGCATTTGAACGGTTCCCTGCCTAGAAATTCCTCTTCAGTATGTAGTAATGTTGTCACATATGAACAGTGAAAAATCACTGAATGTTACCAATGTAGGCATACAACTACAGAGCCACCAACCTGAATATTAATAGCCTACAAGAGGAATGTGTGCAAAAGACAGAAAAACTGCAATAGCAAAAAAAAAATTATGCACCTGAAATAATTATATTCTTATAATATATTGTAGGGATGTGCACTACTGTTAGTCAGCTCCCAGCAGAGTAGATTTACAGTGAGAACAGTTCATTAAAATGAGAATAGCAGAGAACCTGAGTTATTTTGCTGATTCATGAACTCCCCAAACACAAATGCTGGTAGAGTATTTATTCAATGCACTTCCATTACATTAACAGAACTGTTCTTGGTATTACTACTAGAAAAAACAACCTATAGAATCAAGTACTTAGGATCTGATTTTCAAATTGCCCTCCTTTTTGCATTTGCATTGATATTTTGCATTTGTTTGAGGCTTGCATCTGCTTCCAAACAATAAGCACTAATTTTAAACCTGTTCAGCACTCATTTAACCCAGATAGTTCTTTTGTGGCCATTTCACATGCATCTGGGATTCAGTGCAAAGAGGTTGCATGGAACAAAATGAGAGCAAAATGCTACTAACCACAGCTGCAAGAAAGGGCCAATGAAAAACAAGTGCAAACACCAAAGATATAACTACCATAGTTTAAGAAGTAGGCCCATAGTGACCCTGTGAGCTATGCCAAATAAATAGTGACCTGCTAAGCAGTATGAAAATCAGGTGCTAGAAAGTTATGTTTGGCTTGCCTGTGACATCCTCAACATGATCCCCATCTGATCAATGGATCTTTTATTTATGTGTAGTTAGCTTGTATTTTTTGCATATCTAGTTTATAAACATCTGCACAAGAGAAAGCATTATCCTTGTTATTTAAATGTGCAAGGGGTTTTGTACACAGATAAACTTTCTATATCAGCTAAGGCTCAATGAAAAATACCAAAACCTGTCACTTATGGAAAAATGATAAGGCCAGAACTTGAGATAATTTTAAACCAGCAATATTAGAAACCACCTCATGTGACAATTCTGTAAATATGTACTGAAAACTGTTCTTTTGTAAAATTTTCAAAAGCTCCTAAATGACTTAGGCTCCTAAGTCCCATTTTTAAAAATTGATTTTCAATGAGACTTAGGCTCTTAAGTGTTTAAGTCACTTTTGCAAATGGTCCTTAGATGCTTTGGAAAATTTTAACCAAAGTGACTAAAACTAGAATCTGATAAACAGTTACTGACTGTGTATTACCTAGCTTCAGTGGGTCACATTCAGCCTTGTACAATCAGGTGCAACTCTACTGATTTTAAGGGTGCTACACACAATAGAGGCCTGATCAAACGTCCATTGCAGTCAATGGGAAAACTCCCATTGACTTTGATGGTCTTCAGACTAGGGCCTAAGTATTTTGAAACGCAAGAGTGCACTTGTGTGCTCACTAGGGGTGCCAACTATCTAATCACACAAATCCAAACACCCTTGCCACCCCTGCCCCGAGGCCCCATGCTGTTCACTCCATCCCCCCCCCCCATTGATTGCTCTCCCCCACCATCACTCACTTTCATCAGGCTGGGGCAGGTGGTTGGGTTGCAGGAGGGGGTGTGGGCTCTGGGCTGGGGCTGAAGGGTTTGGAGTGTGGGAGGGGGCTCCAGGCTGAGCCTGGGGCAGGGGGCTGGGTACAGGAGGGGGTGAGGGCTCTGGAAGGGAGTTTAGGTGCAGGAGGGGGCTCAAGGCTGAGGCAGGGGTTTGGGATGCAGGAGGCGGTGAGGGATATGGGCTCCAGCTGGGCAGCGCTTATCTCAGGCACCTCCCGGCTGGTGGCGCAGAGGGGCAAAGGCAGGCTCCCTTCCTGCCCTGGCCCCGTGCCGCTCCTGGAAATGACTGGCATGTCCCTATGTCCCCTGGGGATGGGGCAGAGAGCTTCAGTTCCCAGCCAATGGGAGATGTAGATTGGGCGCTTGGGGCAGGGGCAGTGTGCAGAGACCCCTGCTCCCCGCCAGGGGATGCAGAGACATGCCAGCCACTTCCAGGAGTCAATGATACTGCCCCTGTTATCAGGGCAGTCTGGCCTAGTGGCCAACATCAGTACTACAGCCCCTGCTGTTGAGGCAGTGCGGCCCAGGGGCCAGAATCTGTAATATAGCCCTTGTTCTCCAGGCAGTGCAGCCCAATGGCCAGAGTCAATGGTATAGCCCTCACTCTCGGGGCAGTGCGGCCTAGCGGCCAGAGTCCATAGTACTGGTGAGTGGACTCTCCACTGAGTCCCAACCCAGGGCCCTATCGTTGGCAGGGTTGCCTACCATCAGATCAGCGGGGCTCCAACCAAAACATGCCGAACCTTGCTCCAGTTCTGTGACCATCTCCCCGCAAAACCTCCCTGGGTTACTTCCTACCCAAGTCCCTGGGATTCTTCGGTCTCTCCACTTTCTGTGCTGTCCCAAGCCGGTATGTCAGGGTCTGTCTCCGACTGGCTGGCCTCCTCGTCTTGGAGTGCAGTGGTCCTCCCTCAGGAGTTAGAGATGCACCTCCTTCCCTGCCTGCGTTCAGCCCAGAACAAGCTGCTCTGTTGGCTTTTATACCCTGCTTCCAGCTGGAGCATGCCCAACAGAGCCTGGGGGTGTGTGGATTCCTCTGCTAAGAGAGAAGGGTTAACCTCTGTTTACCCGTGTGGGGCTGAAACACCCTGTCACACACCCTCTCCCTTAAGATGGCGTCCGGGGGCGGTGCCCCTTCCCCTTCTCCTCCTCCTGCCCGAGAGAAGAAGTCCGTGTTCTCATGATTCTTCCCTGGCCAGTGCAGCACATGGAAGGAGTAGGGCTGGAGTGATGGGTACCAACGCATGATTCGTGCGTTAGTTTCCTTCATACTGTTAATCCATCGGAGGGGTGTGTGGTCAGTTACCAAAGAAAAGGGGTTCCCCAAGAGGTAGTAACTTAAGGTGTCAACCACCCATTTAAAGGCAAGGGCCTCCCATTCTATTGTGGAGTAGCGGATCTCCTGGGGGAACATCTTGTGGCTGAGGTACAGGATGGGGTGCTCCTCCCCTTCTAACTCTTGTGACAGCACTGCTCCCAACCCTACCTCCCAAGTGTCCGTCTGGAGGGTGAATGGTTTTGTGAAGTCGGGCTGGGCCAATACTGGCTTCTGGGTCAGCTGCTCTCATAGGGCCTGGAAGGCAGCCTCACAGTCCTTTGACCACTGGACTTTCTGTGTCTGGGAGCTCTTCGTCAAGTCAGTCAGTGGAGCAGCGAGCGTGGCAAAGTTGGGTACAAACCGGCAGTAATACCCTGCCAGCCCTGAGAATTGCCATACTTGCCGCTTTGTCATGGGGGTGGGGTAGTCCCATAAGGCCTGCACCTTGTCCACTAAGGGGCGTAATTTCCCCCTACCCATGGTGTAGCCCAGGTAAGTCACCTCTCGCTGGCCCAAGTGACACTTGGCCGAGTTCGCAGTGCGGCACGTCTCCCAGAGCTTGCAGCACACTAGCAAGGTGCTGGAGATGTTCCTCCCAGCCAGCACTATAGATGACAATATCGTCAATGTATGCAGCGGCATATGAATTATGGGGACTCAATATCTGGTTCATGAGCTGCTGGAAGGTGGCTGCGGCCCCATGCAAACCAAAAGGCATCATGGTAAATTGGTAGAGGCCAGATGGTGCAGGAAAGGCCATTTTTCTCCTGGGAGGCTAGTGTCAAAGGGATCTGCCAATATCCCTTGGTTAGGTCTAAGGTGGAGATAAATTCTGTGTCGCCCAGCCGCTCAAGCCGTTCATCTACCCGGGGCCTGGGGTATCCATCGAACCGGGAGATGGCATTCACTTTTCTGAAGTCAATGCAGAACCTGACCGCTCCATCAGGCTTGGGGACCAGTACTATGGGGCTCCGCCACTCAGTTCTGGACTTCTCAACCACTCCCAGGGCTAGCATCATCTCTAGTTCCTTCTGCACAACCCCCCACATATTCTTAGGGAGCAGGCAGTGGTTATCTCTCACCTTCTGGCGGGGGATGGTAGTGATATGATGGCTTGTCACATTTGTTTTCCCTGGCTGGGCCGACAAGACAGTGGAGAAGACAGATACTAGCCACCATATCTGTTCCTGCTCTTTGGGATCAAGCTCGTTGCTGATTGTCCGTGGCCCTGGCTCAGTGGGTTCATCGGCCAGCGGCCCCAACTCGGGCTCCGGGGGCTGTGGGGCGATCATCAGGCCCTCCCGTTCCTTCCAGGCTGTAGACGTGCGGACTCACCTCTGTGGCGCCTCCTGCTGGTGACTCCTGGGAATTAGCTTGATTCAGCTTGGAGTGCCCTCTGCAGGCCAGTGATCCACCTGTCCTCTGGCCCCTGTGTCCCTCCCTGGACCCGGTGCCCTTTTACATGGGGTGCTGCTCCCTGGCAGTAACCCCTTTCTCTCAAGAACCCCCACCCTCTATCCCCACCTTGCCTCAGTATCAGGCTACTGCCAGTCATTGTCTAGCCCCGCGCCCTGGGGCAGACTGCAGTATCAGCCTACTCATCACTGCCAAGGTTGGGTTTGGACCTGCTGCCTTTGCCTACCCCTGGGCTGCCCTCTGCAACCCCCAGTACTTATTAGCCCAATGCTAGGCCACAGCCTGGGGCTTTCCAGGCTAGAGCTCCCCAGGTCCTCTGCCTTTCCCCAGCCCTGCTTCACTCAGGTACCTTATGTCCAGCTCCCTGCAGCCAGGCCCATCTCCTTCTATAGCTAGAGAGAGACTGTTTTGGGCTTCTGGCTCACAGCCTCTTATAGGGGCCAGCTGGGCCTGATTGGGGCATGGCCACAGCTGAGCCTACTTTCCCCAATCAGCCCAGACTTCTTGCCCCAACCACAGCCCTCTCCTGGACTGTTTTAAGCCCTTCAGGGCAGGAGCAGGGGACCACCCTGCTACACAGGCCTTGAGGAGGTTCACGTGGTAGACCTGTGCATCTCTCCGCTGCCCTGGCAGCCGTATCTCATAGTCGACGGGCCCTACCCATCTGGTCACCTCGAAAGGGCTCTGCCACTTGGCCAGCAGCTTAGACTCTGAAGAGGGTAACAACAACAAGACCTGGTCTCCGGGCTCGAAGGTCCTCATCTTCGTTCCGCTGTTGTACTGGTTCTCTTGAGCACATTGGGCCTATAACAGGTTCTCCTGCGCCATGGTACCCAGCTCCTGGAGCTGTTCCCGCAACCGTAGTATGTACTGGATAGATCCCCTGACCTGGCTTCCCACGTCTCTCTCAGGAGGTCTAGGATTCCGCTGCCTCCCATAGGGGAGTTTGAATGAGGAAAACCTGGTGGAGGACTATGGAATCTCTTGCACAGCGAAGAGGAGTGTGGCAAGCCTTCTGACACTTGGGGCAAGAGACGCTGTAGTCCCACACTTCTTGGTGTATACCAGGCAAAAAGAATCTTTGGGCCACCTGTTGCAGCATTTTCCCCTGGTGTTACAAGTGTGGCCAGGAAGTGCCTGGCCCCAGGTACTGAGAGGGCCAGGTGGAGCAAGCCTCACCGGAACCACCGTGGGACCAGCAGTTGGCACAGCTCTTCCTTCGCCTGCAGATCCCGGAACAACCAGTAGAGCAGGTCATTGTGGATCTCAAACTGGGGTCCTTGGGGAAGGTGCTGAGGTTGATCCTCCTTCCAGGTGGGGCCCACCGCCTGCTCCCAGGCCTGGCTAAGGATTGGGTTTCCCCTTTGCTCTTCTAGGAAGTCCCCATTAATGTCCAGCCATCCTTGCCCTTTCCTAGTCAGGGATTCAGCCAGGGGGGGGCCTGCCTCTGGTGTCTCGGGGTTTCCCTGAAGGTCCTTTGGTGTGGTTATCTGGCCTTGGAAGGCCTAGCAACCCCCTCCTCATGAGATGTGCCTCCCTAGCTCCCAAGGGTTGTGTGCTCCACTCCGGAAGGAGACCAGAGAAACCCTACCAGTCGCATCCCAAGACCACCAGGTAAGCTAGCTTCAGGGCCACCCCAACTAGGCACAGTTCTTCCTCATGGGCAGCCTTGAGTCGCATCCAGATGGTTGGATATGGTTTCATGTATCCATGAATGCATTGCAGCCATATGGTTGCTCCAGCCAGGCCGGTGGTCTTGAGCAGGCTGGCACAGATGATTGTTTGGCTGCATCCTGAGTCCACCAGGGATGTTATTGGTGTCCCGTCCACCAAAACAGGAACCAAGATCTTACCTGGCTCCCTCTTCCAGGCACTGTGACCAGCCACCCAAACCTGCCAGTAATTGCAGTCCACGTAAAGGCACTCTCTCTGGAAGTGCCCTTCCTGGCCACACTTGTAACACCAGTCACAATTTCCCCCTGTGGGTAGGGTGGGCTGGGATGTGCTCTGACTGGCTGGCCTCTGGGTCTTGGAGCGCAGGCGGTCCTGCCTCAGGAACTAGCGATGCACCTCCTTCCCTGCTGGCGGTCAGCCCATACTGAGCTGCTCTGCTGGCTTTTATACCGGGGTGAGTGGACTCCTCAGCTAAGAGGGAAGGGTTAACCCAGTGTTTCTCAAACCAGGGTTGCCGCTTGTGTAGGGAAAGCCCCTGGCGGGCTGAGCCAGTTTGCTTACCTGCCCCGT
Source organism: Mauremys mutica (assembly GCF_020497125.1). Lineage (NCBI taxonomy): Eukaryota > Metazoa > Chordata > Testudines > Geoemydidae > Mauremys > Mauremys mutica. Next base: position 255,461,794 of record NC_059072.1, read on the forward strand.
CTGCAGGTCCAGCCAATCGCGGCACCCACTGGCCGCGGTTCGCAGCTGTAGGCCAATGGGAGCTGCTGGAAGCGGCGGTCAGTAAGTCCCTTGGCCCGCACCACTTCCAGCAGCTCCCATTGGCCTGGAGCAGTGAACCGCGGCCAGTGGGAGCCACGATCGGCCAGACCTGCGGACGGGGCAGGTAAACAAACCGGCCCAGCCTGCCAGGGGCTTTCCTTGCACAAGCGGCAACCCCAGTTTGAGAAACACTGGGTTAACCCCTGCTGTATCCATGTGGGGCTGATAAACCCCATTTCAATTACCAAGCATGATCTTAACACAGTCCTTGAGGTATATCACTAGGCCTTTTTGTTTGGACTAATTCAGTCTGTCTCTCTTTCTTACCTTTTCCCATCAGCATTTGTTGTTGTAGGTTATTGTGAGATCTTATGAACATACATTCACTTTTTACAGTTGAACTCACAATTAGGGTAAATTTGTAGGCCCAAATTATTACAACAGGTCCTTGAGTCTCTCTCTCTAAGGAATGTTTTCTAATCCTTTAATCATTCTCATGGCTTTTGTCTGAACCCTCTCCAATTTATCAACGTCCTTCCTGAACTGTGGACACCAGAACTGGACACAGTATTTCAGCAGTGGTTGCACTAGTGCCAAATAAAATAACCTCTCTACTGCTACTCCAGATTCTTGTTTATGTGTCATGACCCCACAGATCTCAATGTGTGTCCACAGTCAACTAGCACCTCATTGCTCACAGCCAGCATCTTACTACTCAGATGAGTGGAGAAACCATGAAACCTGAAGTTACATCAGAGAGGCTTATCTTGGGCCCTGAGTGGAGGAACACCAGGACCTCTGATTGGTCAGGTTTCCTATTGAAACCCTGAGAGAGGCACAAGAATTTGCCTGTAAAACTGGGTGAATTCCTGGCTGGTTGCTACATTGGATTGTGTCTTCTTGCCTGACTCCTGAGCGCTGCTGTCCTGACTTGTTCCTGATCCCTGGTCTCAGACTCTAGCCCTCATCCTTGGCTTGACTCCAGCTCTGACCACTACGTATGACTGCTGAAGCCCTGGTGGTGACATTATGCATTAGATGTTTTGGCCACGGCATCGCACTGGGAACTCATCTTCAGCGGATTATCCACCCTCTGCCCCCAAATGTTTTTCAGAGTCCCTGCTTCCCAGAATCCCCTATTGTGTAAGTATGGACTACATTCTTTGTTTTCATATGTATACATTTAGATTTAGCCCTATTCATTATTTACCCCTCCCCAATTTTTGTGTCATCTGCAAATTTTTGTCAGTGATGATTTTGTTTTTTTGCAGTTAATTGACAAAAATATACGCTATATATTTATTTATATATGCCAAGAATCGATCCCTGCAGGACTCCACTAGAAATACACCTGATCAATGAAGATTCTTCGTTTACAAGTACGTATGGAGACCTATCAATTAGCCATCATTTAATGAGTGTTATGTTAATTTTTCATCTTTCTAGTTTTTTTTCCAATCAAAATGTCAGGTGGTATCAAGTCAAATGTCTTACAGAAGTCTAAGTCTATGACATCAACAATATTACCTTTATCAACCAAACTTAGAATCTCATTAAAAAAAAATCAAATTAGTTTGAGATAACCCCCTGGTGAGGAACTAGTTGTGGGGAGGAGGGGAAGTGAATTTGGCAACTGGCATGTATGGAATAGCTGTTGTCTCCTGAAGCCCAAATCCATATCCCTCACACACATTAGTCCCACTGAAATCGATAGGACTGCTCACATGAGTGATGGCTGCAGGACTAGGCAGGCACATACTGGGTATAGGGAATATACCTCTGCGTGGAGGCCCAGAATGAGGCCTATGCACAACTTGAGTCCATTTAGTGGAGCATAGGCTTTTTGGTAGTCCTCCACACAGGGTGAATTTCACCTAGTATGAACAAATATAACTTGCTAAAAAATAGCTTTATCTAACTTGTACAATATGGTCTTTCTGATCCACAGCAACTAGGCTTTGTGACCTTCTATTCAGTTTCAAATACAGTTAATGTATTAGAGTCTTCTCCTTTCTTGCTCTCTGAAGCTTGTGTTTACTTGCTGAATTTTTCTCTCTAGCGATAAAACACACTTTAACATTATATAACCACATAAAATGTCACCAATGGAGAAATTTACATATAGAAAGCTGTGCTCCTTCCACCCCCTGTAAATGAATTTCAATTAGTCTTTACCTATTGGCCTTGCCAGAGATTGGAAGAACAAGTATATGAAGTAGAAAACCCTCCTGACTGATACATCACTCTCCCGGCCCTTCATCTCACAGGAAATGGTTCTCTAAACTCTGACACTGTTGCTGCTGAAGTGCACTTCAGTATTGAACGCCTCATTCTACAATTCACATGGCCTTTGAACTACTACTTTTAAATGTGGTTGTTGAATTACTGAATAATTTTACCAGGTGTTAGAGCACATGAAGGGGCTACCAGCTACAGACCTCGGCTGATCTCTGCTCATTTCTGCATTACTAGCTAGTTATAAGTATAAGATAAAAGGCCTGGCTCATTCTCATAGCTTTAATATGAAGCTGAAATGACGGCAGCAGTGACAGTCAAACTTTCAAGAAATGAATAAACAAATGTCAATATGAAGTGATATTTGCCAGATCCCAGGGAGCCAAATTACTTCTTTAGATACAACATTAAATAAGCTGCATGTCCTGTTTTCCAACCCCCCAGGATTGTCCTGGAATCTCCAGGAATTAAAGATTAATTTTAAAGATTATGTCATGTAATAAAATCTCCAGGAATTTGTCCAACCAAAGTTGGCAACCCTAGTCTACCAGGACTTAGATTAAAAGCTTAATGGGGATATATCAAATTGCCAGCTTTCTTCATGAAATATATGAAATACCAATGACTGCTAAACACATAGCAGTGTGTGTATTAAAAACAAAACACTTCTCCACTGTGCACACAGTTCTCCCCCTTGGAGAAGAGGAGAGACGAAACAAACCTCAGATGTCAGATGTTGTCACAGTGCTTAATAGACAACACTGGAAGGCGCTGAGATCCTACAGTGATAAGGGCACTATAGGAACCTATACAGAAGGGAAGACAGGGGAAGGGAAGAGAATACTACACCAGGAAATATAAGAAACTAAAAAAAATGACACACTAATTTTAATGCTATGTATTTAGATCAACTTTTGTGTTATTCAAAAAATGGCATTTTCTCCTTTACTGATCATAAACAATTAACACTGAGAGGCAGACATCTTACGGAAAAGAACAAGAGACAAAGAGCCTCTTGTTGAATACATTGTTAGATATTAAGATAATAGAATGTTTGAATGATAGTGTCATTAAAGGCTGACAATACTAGATCTTGTGACTCTTTTTATGCAGTCCAGATAAAACTAAATAAAACTCACTCTTATTTGTACAACGGCTTAAAAACACACTGCTAACAGACCCAAGATCATCTTCAATAACATAGTTAAAGTCAATGCAGGCTGGTGAAGATGGTGCTATTGTCAAATTGTGGTGTTTAGATGTTGCTTGTGATTATTAGAACTGGTAGCACTGGCTGTTGGGAGTCTGAAAGGACAGGAAACAGGAAGGATGGGGGAGGAGTTGAGGAGGAAGAGTGAGCGTTACAGAGGGTGCAGCAGCAGCTTGGTAAAGAGGTTTCCACTTTAAAAATAAAGTCTTGTTGGAGTTTGTTAGTACCTTGCTTCATTGATACAACATTTTGGCGATGAGGATGGATCTTCTGCCTCTGAACCCACCTGCACCCTTTCTGCAAAGTCCAGGTAAGCCTCCAATGCTTTTACTGCCTGGATCCATATGTTTGAGACTTATCTGCTTGCAATCAGTGCTACAGAGATTTCTGAAGTAAGAAAGCATGCTCCACTAATCCACTGCCTTGGAGCAGAAGGGCAGCGTATATTTTGCACTTTTTCCCTTGCAGATGATAAATATGAGTCTGCACTCACTTCATTAAAGAACTCTTTTGTGCCAAAACTGAACGTAGTAGCTAATCGCTACAGATTTCGCCAGTGTGAGCAGAAACCAGGGGAGACTGGTTTCAGTATATTGCATCCCTGAGGAGTCTGATTATAACTTGTGACTTTGGGAATATGGCAGATGAGATGATCAGAGACCAGCTCATTGAGAAAACAACCATGCTTTGTGTAAGAGCGTTTAAAAGAGAACTGGATAAATTCATGGTGGTTAAGTCTATAAATGGCTATTAGCCAGGATGGGTAAGGAATGGTGTCCCTAGCCTGTTTGTCAGAGGATGGAGCTGGATGGCAGGAGAGAGATCACCTGATCATTACCTGTTAGGTTCACTCCCTCTGGGGCACCTGGCATTGGCCACTGTCGGTAGACAGATACTGGGCTAGATGGACCTTTGGTCTGATCCGGTACGGCCGTTCTTATGTTCTTAAGAGACCGCATACTTCTAGAACCACAATACGGACTCTGGACTTCAGAAAAGCAGATTTTGACTCCCTCAGGGAACTGATGGGCAGGATCCCCTGGGAGAATAACATGAGGGGGAAAGGAGTCCAGGACAGCTGGCTGTATTTTAAAGAATCCTTATTGAGGTTGCAGGAAAAAAACATCTCGATGTAGAAAGAATAGTAAATATGGCAGGCCACCCGCTTGGCTTAACAGTGAAATCCTTGCTGATCTTAAACGCAAAAAAGAAGCTTACAAGAAGTGGAAGACTGGAGTTGCAGCTAGCAAGAGATGTTAAGAGTAACAAGAAGAGTTTCTTCAGGTATGTTAGCAACAAGAAGAAAGTCAAGGAAAGTGTGGGCCCCTTACTGAATGAGGGAGGGAACCTAGTGACAGAGGATGTGGAAAAAGCTAATATACTCAATGATTTTTTTGCCTCTGTCTTCACAAACAAGGTCAGCTCCCAGACTGCTGCACTGGGTAGCACAGTATGGGGAGGAGGTGACCAGTCTTCTGTGGAAAAAGAAGTGGTTCGAGACTATTTAGAAAAACTGGACGAGCACAAGTCCATGGGCCGGATGCACTGCATCTGAGGGTGCTAAAGGAGTTGGCGGATGTAATTGCAGAGCCATTGGCCATTATCTTTGAAAACTCATGGCGATCAGGGGAGGTCCCGGATGACTGGAAAAAGGCTAATGTAGTGCCCATCTTTAAAAAAGGGAAGGACGAGGATCCGGGGAACTACAGGCCAGTCAGCCTCACCTCAGTCCCTGGAAAAATCATGGAGCAGGTCCTCAAGGAATCAATTCTGAAGCACTTAAAGGAGAGGAAAGTGATCAGGAACAGTCAGCATGGATTCACCAAGGGCAAGTCATGCCTGACTAACTTAATTGCCTTCTATGACGAGATAACTGGGTCTGTGGATGAGGGGAAAGCAGTGGATGTGTTATTCCTTGACTTTAGCAAAGCTTTTGATACGGTCTCCCACAGTATTCTTCCCTTCTGCAGCTGTCTGATGGCAATACAGATCATGAGGATAGGACATCTTTGCCCAGGCCCTGTGACTGAGACTGGAAGGAATTGGGATCAGAGGGGGATGGGGGTTGGTTGTAGGAACTCTCTTGCCTTCAGTACCTCCTCTTAAAGGTTATGGGGTAGTCTTTTTGCTGGTGATGTCTGCAACAACCTGTTTATATCTTGTCCTGTTTATATCTTGTCAGAAGCATTTTCCTCAGTACAAGACCAACTCTGTTTCCATTGGTATGAACTATGAATCAGAGACAGTGGCACAGACCCTCTGTCACAGTAACTTGCTAGTATTTAACTACCAACATTAAATGCTCCCTTTGGAGGTCTGTTTTCAATTTTCAGATAATCTTAGTGTTCATTTTATTTACTAGTGACAAGACAAGACTTGTCCAGTGTGGGCTGCCGGTAGCGCAGCTGGCTGTGACAGGGCGTCTACAGAGCTGTCTGTCTCTGTCCAGTGCAGTGAGCGAGCAGGAAGAGCTGGGGAAGTGTGAGGAGCTTTGGCTCCACCTCCTCAGTGCACCAGCTAGGGCATTGAACCAGCACAGCAGGGGAAGTAGCCTGGATATATCAGCAGCAGATTATTTCCCTCAGGAGCACAATATCAGCACAAAGTATCTTTAGTCAAAATATGGCTCCTGCTTTGTTCCTGGAGCAATCCAACTCACTTTGCTCCTTGCACAAGGCTTACATGTAATCCATGTTGCTTGGCTCATACATACCATTAAAATCTTGCATCGAAAGTTTGTACTCTGAGGAAGTTTGTACGGTAGGCTCTATGTGCTGCACATGACAGTTTTGACTTTAAAAGCACTGCTTTGTGGTGTAGTTTTACTGGTTTGGCTTAAAAATGTATAGTATAATATTATTCTTTTATTGTAGCTTCTAAAACACGGCTGGAATACATCCCCCTCCCCCTCTCCAATTAAACAAGGTTTCATTATCTGAATTTGTGTTTGGTTTCCAGCAATATTTCTACCCTCCTATGCAGTATTTTTGACAAATCTGAACAGGGTGGATTAGTATCATAATTATTTCCATAATATGCCCATAATTAGCCTACTGTACACTGGGTATTTTACAGTCAGTTTCAATATCGTCTTCTAAACTGCTGTCTCCCATGTGGCTTTGCAATACTTACTGCTAACTCCCATGATCAGGCCATCCCTTTTTTTAGAGCCCCAGCAAGATGAATGGCTCAGATGGCACTTCCCTTTAAGGAAGCTTACCTCCCATGTGCTGTTTTGGTTCCTGTCTGTTCCTTTGCACTCTGCTGATCCTTTCAAAGTACTTGTCCCTCTAATGTGAACAGTGTCTGAGAATCTGAGCTACATTTCAAAGTGTTTGTTTACAGTTCTCTCCTATGCATATCAGCATCTGAGTGTTCATTTCATGTGTGCTCGTCTTAATTTACTAACCTTCACTGGGACTATCAATAGCCAAGGATGTGTTTTATGTTTTCATTCAGCACGCCATGCTAATCATATATTATTTATTAAAATCCTTCTTTATCATGTATGATATTCTCAAGAAGCACAATTAGGCTTCTTTTCTAAGACACATCTTCCTCACACCCACCCTCCTTAAAAGAACAGTCCAGGGAAAGGAAAAAGGCTTATCTGCTAACAGATACTGCTGTGTTTTAAAGCTGTTTTAAAGATTTTGGGCTCTAGTTCAAATAACTTGCAAGATATAATTTTCCTTTCTCATAGCTTCTCAAATTGCCTCCTGAAAAGTTCAGTAAAAGGTCACTTTTGGAAGAAACAAATATAGAACGACATCTGAGGAAAGTATATTAATTAATATGCATTGCTAATTGTAGAACAAACCTCCTCACCGGGGGCAAAAAATTTCTCAAATCTGCTGGGCAAACCCAAGATAAGCAACAAAACTGACAATTTATCTCAGCAACAAATCAAGGTTCCCCATTCAGGAAAGCACTTATGCATGTGTTTTAGTCCGTCCCTATTTAAGACAGCACTTAAACACACACATAGCTTTAAGGACTTGCTTATCTTTAAGCATGTGCTTAATCCCACTGGCCTCAGTGGGACTTTGGCAAGTGCCTAACTTTAAGCATATACTTCAATGCAATCCTAAATTGGAGCCCAAAAATGGTGTTTCACTATATTTCTCTATCTTCTTCATTTTAAGCTGTGCAGCACATCAGCACTGTGGTAAACAAATTTTCTAGAGCTATGGACTGACCCAAATGGCAGCTCCCCTTAGCCCAAATTCCCCTAGTTTACAATCCTCAGTTTTGTCATTGGCTGAAATGAAAGCCAGGTGAGGGGCAAAATATACTCCAACTCTGGGGAAGGATAGCCATGAGCTGTGGTGCTAAAGATAGGGGAGTCACTCAATCTGCATCCATACATAAGACTGTAAATGTTACACAGCAAGTATCAGCAGTCAAGAATATTGTGTGACTCTGAGAGAATCTCTGGAGGAGTTCAGTTCAGATTGTTGGCAGCATGGGACATATATATTTTTGCTCCCATATTTCATGTAATTTAGAGGAAAAGACGTTGCTTGGACAAGTATGATGACATTCGGAAAGATAAGAAATGTGCCTTTGCATCAGTGGAGTTTAGACAATTTGGCATCAACATTTATAAGTTCGGGGCCAAATTCTGCTCTGATTTAACAATGGTGAAGCCCTGCTGAAGTCAATGGTGTTGCAAGAGGTGGAAGTCAATGCAGAATTTGGTCAGTGACTTATAAGTAAAGCTTTTTGTTGAGCCATGAGTTCATAGTTATTGGGGAAAATTGTCTACTGCACAAGAGTTCCCATTTAGCTCTAAGTTATGCTGTCGCCTGGCAATATTAGCATAGCTTAGCATGACATCCTCTTCACACCTCCTAATATGTCCCCTTGTGCCCAGGGGGAGCAGGGCAGAGGCAAGTCACTGAGCTCAACAGTGCTCAGATGCAGCATCAGGGAATTCCCTATGCTAGGAGAATTCTCTGCTGATGATTTCCATCAGCAGCTTTTTGCCACCTGCCCGTTGTAAAGGTTTCCAGATATGTCCCACTGGCTATAAATGCTTCCTCTTCATGCCATCCCTTCAAAGAGTTGTAGAAAAATTGTTTGATATTACATTATATCCTTTGAGACGTAGTAAGTGATCATGTAATTAAGGACTGTGTCATAATGCATATGCACAGGGGACAGAGTTAAGATTAGCCTTGTTGCCTTTACTTTGTTGTTTCCTGACTTTTGAGTACTTAACTGTTCAATCTTAACACATTATTTGTATGCAATTATAGGACATAAACGCACACCACACCTGAGCCCCAGTTAGAAAAGAATATGCCTAACATTAAGCGTATGAGTGGTCCCATTGAAACATTAGGCACACGCTTATTAAGTCTCGGAGCCATAGAGGAGTCCATCCAAACCACCTTGCTTTTCTGCCACGTGCATAATATTGAGATTCTGATGTTTACTTTGAAATTAAGCTCTTACGGTTACATATTTGACAGTTAACATAGTTAATTTAGCTGATTTAGCTAAGACAGTGTTTCCCAAACTGGGGTCGCTGCTTGTGTAGGGAAAGCCCCTGGCGGGCTGGGCCGGTGTGTTTACCTGCCCCATCCACAGGTCGGGCCAATCGCAGCTCCCACTGGCCACGGTTCGCTGCTGCAGGCCAATGGGGGCTGCTGGAAGCGGTGGCCAGTAAGTCCCTCGGCCTGCGCCACTTCCAGCAACTCCCATTGGCCTGGAGCAGCGAACCGCGGCCAGTGGGAGCGCAATCAGCCAGACCTGTGGACAGGGCAGGTAAACAAACCGGCCCGACCCGCGAGGGGCTTTCCCTACACAAGCAGTGACCTCAGTTTGAGAAACACTGAGCTAAGAGCTTCAGGCCATGTATCATTAAACTGCACACAAAAGAAGAAACTACAGCACTTGTTTTTTTCTTTCACGATTGATAGTTTACTGATTTTTCAATTAAAAAATTAATTAAAAATGCAGAATTGATCCATTAGTAACTTCAGAGGTATTTCAAAAGGCCTTCTGATTGGTAACACTGCAACTAAAGTATTTTTATTTATATGTGTAATTCAATTAATCTTTAAAGAAAAATATCTGGTTAGATGCATATAAACATACTGGTTAAGCTGTATGTCTTCATTTCTTCCACTTCAGTGAGTGAGACTGTGGAGAATAGACTATAAAAACTGCACCAAAGAGCTTATTCTCTTTTTATTGCCTGTCAAATTATTGCTGTGACACCCATAGTTGGTGGTGAAACATTGTGATCCACTGCTAGCAATGAAACAGTGTGAGTTTCTCATTGAGTTTAGGTAATGTACCATAAAACATTGCATGAAAACACTAATTTTCTCAATATATATTAGTAGACATGGTGTTTACCAACGAGAAGTGAAGATGTTTTTAAACATAGTTTGTTCATTTGAAGACATGGCCAGGCTTTACTTAATGACTTTGTACTTAGTGTTGCAACTGCAGACTTGAGGCCTAACTACGGTGGGGCATTAGCAGTGGTATTGTCCCATCTATCAGCCTCAGTCTTGGGTGAATGTCATACCCAGCATACTGTAGCTCTTTCACCAATATATTCAATATGTGATCACACCTCTTCATTATTATGCATGTTGACAGGACTTCAGTGGAATTACACCAAGGATGAATCATGCCTATTCTGTCCTCAACAGGCTACACAGTGTTTGCCTGCTCTTCTCTTGTATTCTGCATATCCATGAACTTTGTAGATAGCTTCTTCAGTCTTACTGGTACCTCTCTTGGTTGTATAAACACTGCATCTGTGTTGCATCAACCAGGCAAGGTACTAACAAACTCCAACAAGACTTTATTTTTAAAGTAGAAACCTCTTTACCAAGCTGCTGCTGCACCCCCTGTAACTCTCACTCTGCCTCCTCAACTCCTCCCCCCTCCTTCCTGTTTCCTGTCCTTTCAGACTCCCCACAGTCAGCGCTCCCAGTTCTAATAATCACAAGCAACACCTAAACACCACAAGCTCCCCAGCTCCCTTTGCCCTTCCCCAGCACTGCTTCACCTCAGGCACTTGGCTCCCAGGCAGCCAGCCCTTCCCACTCCAGGGATAGAGTAAGACTTCTCTCACTTCTGGCCCACAGCCCTCTTATCAGGGCCAGCTGGTCCCTGATTGAGCTGGCCGCACCTGTGGTCAGCCACTCACTCAGGTGCTGTCACTCCTTTTCCCAGCTGCAGCCCTCTCCAGGGCTGCTTTTAACCTCCTGCCTACTGGAGTGGGGCAGCTGCTTTACTACAGGAAGAAGTCAGAGGACCAAGCAACGAACAAGAGTTGGATGGTGTGTTGGTTACAGTGATATTTTAGAAACACTAGCATTTCTAGAGTGTCTGGGAGCAGTCTGCACCTGTGATCAGCGTCCAGGAGGTCTGTGCAGCAGTACTGAACAACCTCTCAGGAGATACAGCCCTCGGAGGATGGTTGTTTTGCCGTCTGAGCCAGCTTCAGCTGCAGCAGGAATCACAAACTGAGAGAAACTCCCAGACATAGCTACATCTCTTTAAAATGAAAGGATCCCAGAAAGTGAAACTGGAAGCCCTTAAGTCTGCTTGGTGACTGATTTCGAAGGCAGCCCATCGTGGCATTTGGCAGAAAAGGCAAAATGTCATCACTCGACTGTACCCACTGTGGTTTTTTAAACCACCCCACCACATCAGAGGGATTCTGAATACCTTTACGATCAATCAATTGGTGTACAGCAAAAGTGTGTACTGGGTTCCAGGCCCTGAATGGGTGTAAATCAGTGTAACTCCCTCAGTGTCAATGGAGCACTGCCAATTTACACCACCTGAATACCTGGCCATGATTTTCATCCCATCCTTAAAATTGATGCCCTATTCCCAACCTCCACTACAGGAGACACTAGGGGCTGAGCGATACTTGATGGCTGACTATCATAACAACTTCTTGGAGAGCTGAAAGAACCTGCATCCTCCCCCAAAACTCAGATGGAAACAGAGTCTCTTTTTTTATGTTCTAGAAAGTTCAGTTCACTTTTTCTAATTTGTGCTTGTCTCTGCATACCTGGGTTTTAGCTGGGACTGGAAGCAGTTGCAATATTTTGAAAAAGTCTAGTCCCTTTGCCTCACCCTCCCTTTGTCTGTTTAGCCACCTGTTGCATCTGATCAAGTCCTTGGTTCTGAGCTCTTGGGAACAGGGATTTGTCTTTGCTTAACTCTTTTGTTCAGCAGCTAATACATTAGGGCCCTCATCTGTGATTGAGCCACTGCTGGGGGCGCCCTCTGACAGCAAGCCACAGCATGACAAGTGTGTCTTGCTGCTCAGATATCTCCCCTCCTTGATGGGAGGGGGCATCACGTCCCACCACGGAGGCCAGGTGTAGAAGGGCATGCCTTCCCTGTAGTGCTCTCTTTCTGGCCAAGAGCAGCTCTCCAGCACCTTTCTTGCCTCTGTTTTTCCCAAGTTAGGGCTTCCATTATATGAGGATTCTCTGTGCCTATGCCCAACCTGGGCTTCTTTATTGATACAGTGCCACCTTATCACTCCTCCAAATAGGGGGATTCATCTTGTTCTAAAGCCCTCTCTCGCCTTTTCCTTACCATTCTTCCATTTCACCCATTCTCAGGCATCTCTCCCTGGAGACAAGCTTCTTCTCTAGCCCTGGATTCTGGATGCCTCTTACCAGGCTCATCCATTTCCTCCCTCCTTTCTCCCCCCCGCAGTGTCTTTACTTTTATGCCTGGAGGATTCAGAAACAACCCCCTTTTCTTGGTGATATGTCTCCCTTTATAACAGGGTTTCTGAAACAGGGGTCACCGCTTGTGTAGGGAAAGCCCCTGGCGGGCTGGGCCGGTGTGTTTACCTGCCCCATCTGCAGGTCCGTCCAATCGCGGCTCCCACTGGCCGCGGATCGCTGCTCCAGGCCAATGGGAGCTGCTGGAAGCGATGGCCAGTAAGTCCCCCGGCCCGCGCCGCTTCCAGCAGCTCCCATTGGCCCGGAGCAGCAATCCGCGGACAGTGGGAGCCGCGATTGGCCGGACCTGCAGACGGGGCAGGAAAACACACCGGCCCAGCCCGCCAGGGGCTTTCCCGACACAAGCAGCGACCCCTGTTTGAGAAACCCTGCTTTATAAGGCCCAGGCACCTTCCCATAAGCCTTACTGGGAGGCAGCTAATCAGTCACAGGTGCACTGGATTTTCCATTCCCTTTTCTGGGCTACTGCTATATCAATAAACAAATCATACATATATAAGTCAAAATTATGATGATTGCATTGTATAGTAAGTGAAATCAGTTCTGCACAAAGTCTAAATCCTTAAGTGGAAATGGACAGTAGTAAAAAACCCTGCTACCACCAAAAGAAAAAATAATAAAATCCACCTATATTTCACAGTGAATGGACATGTAGACTGAAGAGAAGGGGAACAGTGTGTCTATGACTGAGACACAGGCAGGGAAGGGGGTATATGGAGGATGTCCGAATATTAGTGTTCCAATTGGCTTATATATCTTCTAGCCTTTTCTCCTAAATAAGTGCTATCTGTTACCGTCTCCCCACCCCCCCTTTTTTTTTTGGTCACCTCACAGTCTCTCCTTTCTATCTGGAAATAAAAAAAGGATGCTGTGTCAGCTGATGGGCTGCCAATGAAACAATGAGGTTATTTAAAAGTATTCTGGAAACAGAAAACGAGGTGAGCAATGATGGCTAACGGTCTTTTTCAAGAATAATCTTTAAAGGAAAAACATCTACAGTCCATTTACTACACATACTATATGTATCTTTCACCTTACATATCATTCCTGAATAAGGCCTCCTGTTGGAAACATCAGCCAAGATTTTAAAAAGTAACTGTTGAATTTGGATATCTGACTTGAGACACCTTAAGGAGCTTGAGTTTCAGAAAGTGCTGAGCACCTGCCATCTGAAATTTGGGCCCATTTAGAGGAGGCTCAAATTGGGTTCCAAAACCCGAGCTTCCCAAAATCATTAGTCACTTTGGAAAATCTTAGCTGTCATGATTATTTCTATTGTCATCAATTTAAGATATCCTTTTGGCTCTTCTACCCTACATTTGGTACCTGCCTTTTCTTATAAACCTAAAAGATACTGTGGATAATACGCAACTATGTATCACAAAGTACATAAAATGGTACTTTGCTTAAAGGGACTTTTGCTTAAAAGGTTACAGGCCAAATTCTCTGCTGGTGTAGGATGACTGCAGCTCCACTGACTTAGGATGAGTTATGCCTATTTGCAGCAGTAGATAATTTGTCTCTACATCTCCATCTTCAGTTATAGCTGGATGGTGCTTATGTATTATGTTTGTATTCCAGAAACATTATAAAGATCTTTGTAATTGCTGTGCCTATGTTTTGTTTGATTTTGCTCTTCTCATTAGATGTAATGTGATGACCTAAATGTTTATTATTTAGAAGAAAAAAGAATGCCAGATGAAGACTGGTAGATCTTGGTGAGTTCAGATAACAAATTATTTAGCATACTGTTCTCTCAGAGGTGCAATATTGTGGTTGGCTAGAATGGAACAAATTGTATATACTCAGGAGGGTTTAATAAAAATGATTTCTATTGGGTTTTTGTTTTACATATTACATCTTGTTTTATCGCAGAAATAATTCTGACTATCCTGAAATGAATTAATCATGTGCAGTTAGAAACAGTGAAACAAAATAATTTTTTAAAAAAGGTGCATTTTAAATTGGCCATATGCTCACGATGAATGAATGAATGAATGAAATTCAAACTAATCCTTACTCAAACTATTTTGGATAGTGCTTAAACTCAAAGAAAGCCTAATCCAAAGCCTATTGAATTTGGTGGAAAGACTTTCACTAACTTCAATAGGTTATGCATCAGGCCTAGCAAGATAATGCTTTTCCATGTTCGTGATGGCAGGTGTCATTAGGTGGCTTTGTTACATGTAGTCTCCCAAGTTCTTTTTCTTAGGATGTGATCCAATGTCTTGGGAAGACATACCATCGAGTTGTTAGTTTTCGTTATGTAAGGTTTTAGAAGAGGCCGTTCCTGTGGAGAGGTAGCTGAGAGAGCAGCAGGACAGTCTGCTGTCTGCTTTGTTTGGTCTCTGAGTAGAGTCACTCCCTGGGATCCAGGCACTGGTGTTGGGCTGAAATTCCTGAAATAAGGCGATTGCCTGCATGTTATTTGGGACCTGATCCATTCTAGGACCAGTATATGTGCATAAAATAAAACTTAGAATATATCCAGTCTCCACATAACTGATGTATTCATCACTGGCAGCCCAACCATCATCTACTGCTTGCCAGCGAGTGACAATGGTGTCAGAATGGGACATTGGTATTAAAAGGCTTCACATAGATCATATAAGATCAACTAATAATGTTACCACACAGGAGCAAATTGGGATTTCTTATGCATAGGTCACTGTAATAAAGATGTGGTACACTAGAGGGCTAGTAAGAAAGACTGATCCTATATTTCCTGGCCCCAGTCATCTGATCTGGGTGTTATGCAAAAGGTTAATAATGCTGTCACATGGCAGAAGTCAATATTCATTTACTCCAGTGCCTAGGTTATAGTCACCATGGCAATTTTTAAGAGTTGTAATGAATCATAGAATATCAGGGTTAGAAGGGACCTCAGGAGATCATCTAGTCCAACCCCTTGCGCAAAGCAGGACCAATCCCCAGACTCCTAAATGGCCCCCTGAAGGATTGAACTCCCAACTCTGGGTTTAGGAGGCCAATGTTCAAACCACCGAGCTATCTCTCCCACCCCATATTTAACTTTAAAATTTCAATATTCCTTGTAGCTAAGGAATAATGGAATAGTTGAAATCCCCCCATAATAACAGGGGATTTCAACTATCCTCATATTGACCAGGTACATGTCACCTCAGAACAGGATGAAGATATAAAGTTTCTAGACCACTGTAAAGTCTGCTGCTTGGAGCAGCTAGTTGTGAAACCCACAAGGGGAGAGGCAATTCTTGATTAAGTCTTAAGTGGAGCACAGGATCTTGTCCAATAAGTGAATATAGCGGAACCACTTGGGGGAGGGTGAACACCAAAGAAGCCTACCACACTAGCATTTAACTTCAGAAAGGGAACAAGTGAGGAAGCTAATTAAACGGAAATTAAAAGGTACAGTCACAAAAGTGAAATGCCATCAAGCTGCATGGAAACTTTTTTAAAACACCACAATAGAGCTCAAATTAAATGTATCCCCCAAATTAGTAAGTGGACCAAAAAAGTGCCAGCACGGCTAAACAACAAAATAAAAGAAGTGGTTAGAGGGAAAAAGGAATCCTTTAAAAACTGGAAGTCAGATCCTGCTGAGGAAAATATAAAGGAGCATAAACTCTGGCAAGTTAAGTGTAAAAGTATAATTAGGTAGGTCAAAGAAGAATTTGAAGAGCAACTATCAAAACACTCAAACTAACAGCAAAAAGATTCTAAGTACATCAGAAGCAGGAAGCACGCCAAACAATCGGTGTGGCCACTAGGCAATCGATGTGCTAAAGGAGCACTCAAGAAAGACAAGGCCGTTGCGGAGAAGTTAAATGAATTTCTGGCATCCGTCTTCACTGCAGAGGATGTGAGGGGAATTCCCACACCTGAGCCATTCTTTTTAGGTGACAAAGCTGAAGAACTGTCCCAGATTGAGGTGTCAGTAGAGGAGATTTTGGAACAAACTGATAAATTAAACAGTAATAAGTGATCAGGACTAGATGGCATTCACCCAAGAGTTCTGAGAGACCTCAGATATGAAATTGAAGAACTACCAAGTGTGGTATGTAACCTATTGCTTAAATCAGCTTCTGTACCAGGTGACTGGAGGATAGTTAATGTCACACCAACTTTTTAAAAAGGCTTCAGATGTGATCCTGTCAATTAAAGGCCGGTAAGCCTAACTTCAGTACCAGGCAAATTGGTCGAAACCATAGTAAAGAACAGATTTATCAGACACATAGATGAACACAATTTGTTGGGGAAGAGTCAACACGGCTTTCGTAAAGGGAAATCATGCCTCACCAATCTATTACAATTTTTGAGGGGGGTCAACAAACACGTGGACAAAGGTGATTCAGTGGATATAGTGTATTTGGACTTTAAGAAAGCCTTTGAAAGGTCCCTCATCAAAGGCTCTTAAACAAAGTAAGCAGTCATGGGATAAATGGGAAGGTCCCTCATGGATCAAGAACTGGTTAAAAGACAGGAAACAAAGGGAAGGAATAAATGGTCAGTTTTCAGAATGGAGAGAGATAAATAGTGGCATCCCCCAGGGATCTGTTCTGGGACCAGTGCAGTTCAACATATTCATAAATTATCTGGAAAAAGCGGTAAACAGCAGGGTGGCAAAATTTCAAGACAATACAAAATCATTCAAGGTAGTTTACTCCAAAGCAGACTATGAAGAATTATAAAGGAATCTCACAAAACTGGGTGACTGGGCAACAAAATGGCAGATGAAATTCAATGTGGATAAATGCAAAGTAATGCACATTAGAAAACATAATCCCAACTATACATATAAAATGATGGGATCTAAATTAGTTATTAACAGTCAAGAAAGATTTAGGAGTCATTGTGGATAGTTCTCTGAAAACAGCTGCTTAGTGTGCAGCAGCTGTCAAAAAAGCTAACAGAATGTTAGAAACCATTAGAAAAGGGACAGATAATAAGACAGAAAATATCATAATGCCACTATGTAAAGCCAGGGTATGCCCATACCTTGAATACTGCATGCAGTTCTTTTCGCCTCATCTCAAAAAAGATAGAATTGGAAAAGAAACAGAGAAGGACAACAAAAATGATTAAGGGTATGGAACAGATTCCATATGAGAAGAGATTAAAAAGACTGGGACTTTTCAGCTTGGAAAAGAGACAACTAAGGGGGGATATGATAGAGGTCTATTAAATCATGACTGGTGTGGAGAAAGAGAATAAGGAAGTGTTATTCACTCTTTCCCATTACACAAGAACCAGCGGTCACCCAATGAAATTAATGAGCAGCAGGTTTAAAACAATAACAAACAAACAAAGAACTACTTCTTCACACAGTGCACAGTCAACCTGTGGAGCTCATTGCCAGGGGATGTTGTGAAGGCCAAAACTATAACTGAGTTAAAAAAAGAATGAGATAGGTTTATGAAGGATAAGTTCATCAATTGTTATTAGCCAAGATGCTCAGGGATGCAACCCCATGCTCTGCGTGTCCCTAGGCCTCTGACTGCCAGAATCTGGGAGTGGATGACTGGGGATGGATCACTTGATAATTGCCCTGTTCTGTTAATTCCCTCTGAAGCGTCTGGCACTGACCACTGTTAGAAGGCAGGATAATGGGCTAGATGGACCATTGGTCTGTCCTAGTATGGCCATTTTTATGAAAACTGTATTTATAACAAAATTATATCATCCTCTTTCTACTTTGTCAAGACTGGGGATTCCCATTGACAAGCCGTGTGTGTGTGTGTGTGTGTGTGTGTGTGTGTGAGAGAGAGAGAGAGAGAGAGAGGGTTGGAGAAATGAATGTGAGCTTTAATCTTCTTTTTAGAGTCTAATTCAATTCTCATTAAAGTCAACAGAAGGATTTTGAGTGAGTTCAATTGTAGTTGAATCAGGCCATTTGTGGATTTTCAGCAAAGCAAACATGTACACCAGTAATTGGTCAGATCTAGAACCATATCAGTTATAGGATAAGAAGAAATGCTGCCAGGTATAGTGAAATACAAACCTGCTATCACCAGAGTCACAGGCAACTCCTATGAGTGCAAACATAAAAAATATGACAATAAAATAGACAGAAGTTTCCTTTATAACATTTGACCTTCTGAGTACAAAGAACTTGAGCAAGTAGCTCAGTTAAGTTAGAATTTACACTTAAATAATTAAACAAAAAATGGCGGTAGGGAAGGAGGAGAGAAATAGCTTTTCTCTCTCTTGTGTTGTTTTAGAGCAGCAATGCTGAGATACCTGGACTGACTTTTAATGAGTCCAACTGAAAATGGACTCTATGTTCCTTTCCCCACTCATGGCACACAAAGCAAGTACTAGTGGCTCTCCAACCCAGGTAATGCCAATTACTTCACAAAGGAACAGAGGATGAACAAAAATCCACAGGCATCAAGGACCCAGAAAAGAGATGATAAACTTCCAAATACAATTATTAAGAGGAAATACTGAAGAAAAATTTAGTACATAATTAACTTTACTTGCTCTAGGCATTTTATATAACTCCCATCACTGTATTATCTGAGGACTAATTAGCAAAACTACTCAACAAACACTCCCATAAACATCAGCACACATGATAGGTACTCTTACTATGTTCTTAGAAAGTTAAAACAAAAAGATGTACGTTGAGATATAATTAAAAGAGAAATGCTACCTGAATGGTGAGACCCTAAATGGGGTTAAATAAAAATGTTTACAATACAAACTAATCTCTTTCTCTCTTTCTGGGTTATGTACAGTGTTCATCACTGTGGTATCTAAGGGTACGTCTACACTACAAGACTATTTCGAATCTACTTAATTCGAATTTGTGGAATCGACCTTATGAAGTCGAATTTGTGTATCCACACTAAATACACTAATTCGACTGTCTGAGTCCACAGTAACGGGGCCAGCGTCGACTTTGGAAGCGGTGCACTGTGGGAAGCTATCCCACAGTTCCCGCACTCCCCGCTGCCCAGTGGAATGCTGGGTAGAGCCCCCAATGCCTGCTGGGGAAAAAAATGTGTCGAGGGTGGTTTTGGGTAACTGTCATCATTGAACCGTCAATCACGTCCTCCCTCCCTCCCTCCCTGAAAGCGCCTGCGGGCAATCTGTTCGTGCACTTTTCTGCTCAGTGACAGCGCGGGCGCCACAGCACTTTGAGCACGGATCCCGCTGCAGTTATGGCCGTTGTCAACTCCTCGCACCTTATCGTCCACCTCTTCCACAGTCAGCTGCTGAGAAATCGGGCTACTTTTCAATGGTGCTGCGAGCACTGGTGGACCATGGGGGACGTTTTACCAACATCAACGTTGGGTGGCCAGGCAAAGTTCATGACGTGCGTGTTTTCAGGAACTCTGGTCTGTTTAGACGCCTGCAGGAAGGTAGTTTCTTCCCGGACCACAAAATAAGTCTCGGGGATGTGCAGATGCCTACAGTGATCGTCGGGGACCCAGCCTACCCGCTAATGCCCTGGCTCGTGAAGCTCTGTGCAGGCGCCTTGCACAGCGACAAGGAACTCTTCAAGTCCCAGCGAGCAGTGAGCAGCGTGACCTGTGACTGTTCAGTTTCTTTACAGAGAAGCTGAACCTGCCCCTGTTTCTTTACCAAGTGACTGTTGACTAGCATCTGCAGTTACATACCCCTCCCACCCCACTTCCCCAACTTCCAACACACATTTAAAAATAAAATACATGTTCCACTGTAACTTTACAAAGGTTTCTTTATTGATGACTTTGCGTTACAGGGTTGAAACTGGGACACGGACTGTGCTGGGTAGGGTGTGCGGTGATGTAAAGATCGCCTGTAAACTCGAGGAATGACAGACTCCTGCTCCCAGAGCGGTCTGCAGTGCCGGACTGGATGTTTCAACCGAGCCTGCCATCCCTCCTTTTTGGGACTCTGTGTGCGGGGGCTATGTGGCCTTTTGGCGGGGGAGGACGGATACAGATTCCTCTGCTGCGTGGCTCTGTGGTCCAGGACAGGGACCGTTGCATGAGATCTGTAACCCCCCTCCCCGCTACAAAGTCACGTACCCCCCCACCCACACAGAACCTGCAAACCACCTCCCATACCGACCAGGGTGCGTACTGACTGCAGTGTGTGTGTGACCTGCTGCTGATCCTGCCCCCATGTCTGTACCCTGGTAAAGGTGATTGTCCTGTCAAATTACCAACCCACTTCCCCCCCTTCAAACACAGTCTCCTCTAAAAGAACATGACGGAAAAAGTAATTAACAGAAAAGTATTTTTTATTATCAACTAGACAGTTAGGGGATGAAACTGGGATGGGGGCTTGGGTGAGGCGGGAAGGAAAGGACTTCTCAAAATTTAGGCTATGAGAGCTTTTCGGTACTTGAGCACTCTGCTGGGGTGCAGTGACAGTTTACACGGCCTCTGGCGCCCCTCCTTCTGGTTATTTTGGGTGAGGGGGGTATGGGACTTTGTGGCGGGGGAGGGCGGTTGCAGATACACTGCAGGGGGGCTCTGTCCTCCTGCCTGAGGTCCTGCAGAACATGCACAAGGCGCAGGAGCATGTCCGTTTGCTCCCTCATTAGTCCAAGCAGCGTTTGAGTCGCCTGCTTGTCTTCCTCACGCCACCTCTCCTCCCGTTTGCTGTGTGAGCGCTGGTACAGAGAGAGGGTCTCCCTCCACTGGCTCTGCTGGTCCGCCTCGTCTCGGGAGCACCCCATAACTTCAGCGAACATCTCGTCCCCTGTCTTTTTCTTTCGCCGCCTAATCTTTGCCAGCCTCTGTGAGGGGGATGCTGTGGCAGGTCTGGAGACAGTCGAAGCTGTGTGATGTGAAAAAGGGAGTGAATTCCTTGCAAAGATAAATTTTTGCGAAGAATGAACACAGTGTAGTCTGTCTCTGTGAATTCTGGGTTGAGATCCCAGTGCCTGATGGGGCAAAAACCATTTTCGCGGGTGGTTCTGGGTAAATGTCGTCAGTCATCCCTTCCTCCGGGAAAGCTACAGCAGACAATCATTTCAAGCCCGTTTTCCCTGGATTGCCCTGGCAGACGCCACAGCGTGGAAACCATGGAGCCTATTTTGCCTTTTGTGCCTGTCACCGTATGTGTACTAGATGCCGCTGACAGAGGCGGTCCAGCAGCGCTACACAGCAGCATGCTTTTGCTTTTGCATGACAGCAGAGATGGTTACCAGCCATACTGTACCATCTACCATACCATAAATTGGTAATAAGATGGGCATGGTTACCAGTCCTTTTGCACTGCACCATTTGCTGCTGTCATAAGTGCCCCTGGCTGCTCTTAGCCAGGGGCGCAAAAGCCAAAATTGGGAATGACTCCCTGAGTCAATCCCTCCTTTTTGGTATCTAAAAATAGAATCATTCCTGCCTAGAATATGGGCAAGTGTACTGCAGAACCACTGTATCAGAGAACCAGAGAGCACAGCTGCTCTGTGTCAGATCCTGCATAGATTATGAGCTGTATGCTATTCACAGGGGGTGCTCCTGCAACAACCCCACCTGTTCATTCCATTCTTCCCCAGCCTTCCTGGGCTACCATAGCATTGTCCCCCCACTTGTGTGATGAAGTAATAAAGAATGCAGGAATAAGACACAGTGACTTGTTAGTGAGAAATGAGTGGAAGGCAGCCTCCAGTTGCTATGATAGTCCAGATAGGACATTAAGGAGTGTGGAGGAGAGGAGCCCATCATCCTGCTGCTAGTTCAGGGGCAATTGAATCTTTTCTTTACACATGAAGGGTGGGGGCTGATGGAGCTCAGCCCCCTGTTGCTATGATGACGATGGTTATCAGCCATACTGTACCATCTACCAGGAAAAATTAGGGCCAGGCGCCCTTGATTGACCTTACCGATGCTAGTCAGCATGGTTACCAGCCTTTTTGCACTGCCCCATGTGCCAATAGGCTGATGATGAGGATGGGTACCAGTCGTATTGTACCATCAGCCATCCATAGCGTGTGGGGAGCAAGGATGTTGGTGTTGAGTGCTGCACCATTGCGTCTATCTGCAGCATTCAGTAAAGATAGGGTGACATGTAAAAGAGTCAAGAGAGGATTGTTTTCCCTTTCACTTCTGGGGGTGGGTGGGGCGCTGCGTAAATTGCCTAGCTATGCCCTGACCCACCGCGGACACTGTTTTTGACCCTAGAAGCATTTGGAGCTCAGCCAAGAATGCAAATGCTTTTCGGAGACAGCAGGAACTGTGGGATACCTTGCGTCCTCAGTCCCCCCTCCCTCCATGAGCGTCCATTTGATTCTTTGGCTTTCCGTTACGCTCGTCACGCAGCAGCGTGCTGAGTCTCTGCTATGCCGTCTGTCCGGAGATTTTTTAAAAATACTTTGGACCAGGCGTAACATTACAGTAATTCCCCTAATTAGATGCAGGAGTCTCTGAGCGAGATCACCCTGAGGACGGTCACTGAAGGAGATAGAGAGCGCATGCTGCGTGAAAGCCAGCACAAACCAGGGCCCTATGCAGCCGTGCTCGGGGAGGCAATGCTCCCTGAGTACCTCATGAAAGCCTGGCGCGGAAAAGTGTGCTACCACGGAGCACCCAATAAGGCAGCTCTCCCCAGGAACCTCCTGCGGAGGCTTTTCGATTAACGGCAGGAGAGCTTCGTGGCGTTCTCCCAGGAGGATTTCTGTTCTATCACCATATATAGAGAGACCTCCTTTTCACATACTTCAGATTCCTGTTATATTAAGAATAAAAGTTTACATGGTTAAAGCACTTACCGAGTGATCCTTCCCCTGATTCAGGGTCCAGGTTAATGGCCGGGGACGGTTGGTAGGGGATCTCCGTGACGGTGATGAAGAGATCCTGGCTGTCGGGGAAACCAGCGTTGTAAGCGCTGTCGCCTGCCTCGTCCTCCACAAACCCTTCCTCATCTTCCCCGTCCGCGAACATCGCCGAGGAACTGGCCGTTGACACTGTCCCATCGTCAGAGTCCATGGTCGCTGGTGGGGCAATGGTGGCAGGCTCCGTAGCGTCTGTTTGCCGCTTTGATTTTTTGGTAGCCTTGTCTGGGGTCCTTGATTTTCACACGGCACTGCGTGGCATCCCGGCTGTATCCTCTGTCTCTCATGGCTTTGGAGACCTTCTCGTAGGTCTTTGCATTCCGTTTTTTGGAGCGCAGCTCCGAAAGCACAGACTCCTTGCCCCACACACCGATCAGATCCAAGAGTTCCCGGTCAGTCTATGCTGGGTCCCTCTTTCTATTCAGAGATTACATGAACTCCTCTGCTGGAGAGCTCTGCATCGCTGCCGGTGCTGCTGAGCTCACCCCGATGTCCAACCACGAAATGAGATTCTAACTGTCCAGACAGGAAAAGGAATTCAAATTTTCCCGGGACTTTTCCTGTGTGGCTGGTCAGAGCATCCAAGCTCGGACTGCTGTCCAGAGCGTCAACAGAGTGGTGCAGTGTGGGATAGCTCCCGGAGCTAGTAAGTTCGATTTGCATCCACACCTAGCCTAATTCGAGATAGCCATGTCGAATTTAGCGCTACTCCCCTCGTCGGGGTGGAGTACCGAATTCGAACTAAAGAGCCCTCTAGGTCGAATTAAACGGCTTCCTAGTGTGGATGGTTGAGCGGTTAATTCGAATTAACGCTGCTAAATTCGATTTAAAGTCCTAGTGTAGACCAGGCCTAAGAAACAGCAACCACAAAAACCTTTCCAGTCTTACACAGATGAGATAGTACTAGATGCTTCTTCTAAGGTAACCTGCATTATTACTCTTGTTATTTATTATGTTTATTGCAGTAGTGCTCAAAGACCTCGATTAGGATCAGGATCCCATTGTGCTAGGTTTTCTACAAGCACATAAGATGGCATGGCCCTTGCCCAAAGAGCTTAAAATCTAATGCAAGACAAGGCTCAACAAGGCAGTGTGACAAACAGCAGGGGAGAAGAGGCAGGGAGCATGAGGGTAACAGTGAGGTGGTTCCATCAGCAAGCTATCTGCCTTACCTGATCTCAGAATGTCCAAGTGATACTTTCTAAGGGCACTCAGGACTTTGAATCACCTTGCTACTCTCCCTGCCTCATACAGAAAGACTGGCAGGTGCTAAATTGGGTGTCAACTCCCTGATACTCCAGTCTATTGGCAACCCAAAAAATCTCCACAGGAGCTCTGCCAGCCTTTACTTTTCCTCACAGGTTAAGCCAATCCCCAAGCCCCCTTGAAAGGTGTTCCCCTGTAATATCCATCCCTTGTCGCTGGACACTCCCAGAAATTACCAAATTCACTGTCTCCGAGACAGTGCACGCACCAGTGTGCTTGGTTCAACTGAGGATTCACACTCTACTTAACACTACAGCACTGAGAAGAATTTATAATGAAACCAACAATACATTTATTAACAGATTCACAGAGTCAAGTGGGTGTTGAGTAAGAATAATGGAAACAGAAATGGTTACAAATAAAACAAAAAGATAACATGCTTCTACAAGACTAGAATGTAACTCTGGCAAGTTAATCTTATCTAAAGCAGTTTCTCAACTCAAACCTCTTCTAAAGAGTTTTCTGGTTTTCAGTCATAACCATGATCCAGATTTTTCATGAACCAACCTCTTCCGCTAAGGGTGTTTCTCAGTGAAATGGATAACAAAATGTGTTTCTCTTGCTGTTCATATTTCCATAAAACTCATTGTTTTGGCCTTAGAGAGAAGGCAACTCCCCTGTGGTTTTAGGCCCTGGTGTCTTCCCATCCTGATTTCACAGCTCCCCATCAGCCTAGTTTTCCTGTTGATTTCATGCAAATACAATGCCCATTGTGTTTTGGCTTTTGCAATGCTTCATTTACATCAGAGACCTAGACAGGTAAGTAAATTAACATTCCTTTTTCTAGGACAAACTTGCTTATTAACCCTGCCTGGTTACATGGTTTAAACATATTTTCAGTACATACAAACAACTTCTTAACTATCAACCATACATATATTTTGCTATGCTTACAAAGACCAGTATGATATAAGCTTTCATTTGATACTCCATACAACATCCTTTATATAGAGATACAGTGAGTTTGTCAGGCTTGACAAGAGTTGCTGACAGAGTAATGAACCACTCATAGACTTTAAGATCAGAAAGGACCATCATGATTATCTAGTCTGTCCTCCTGCACATCACAGGTCACAGAACCTCACCCACCCACTCCCATAATAGACCCATAACCTCTGGCTGAGTTACTGAGGTCCTCAAATCATGATTTAAAGACTTCAAGTTGCAGAGACTCCATCATTTACACTAGTTCAAACCAAGTAACCTGTGCCACATGCTTCAGAGGAAGGTGAAAAAGCTCCAGGGTCTCTGCCAACCTGACCTGGGTGGAAATTCCTTCCTGACCCCAAATATGGTGATCAGTTAGATCCTGAGCATGTGGATGAGACTGACCAGCCAGACACTTGGGAAATAATTTTCTGTAGTAACTCAGAGCCCTGGATGTTGATGATATTTGCTAATAGCAGTCGCAGATGGGCCATATGCCATTGTAGGAAATCTCATCATGCCATCCCCTCCATAAAGATCAGGCTTGAAGCCAGTTAGGTTTTTTGCCCCCACTGCTCCCTGGGAAGGCTGTTTCAGAACTTCACTTCTCTGATGGTTAGAAACCTTCATCTAATAATAAAGGGATAAGAGGGAAGGTCCTCTCATGGATCAGTAACTTGTTAAAAGACAGGAAACAAAAGGTAGGAATTAATGATCAGCTTTCAGAATGAGAGAGGTAAATAGTGGTATCATCCAGGGATCTGTATTGGGACTAATGCTGTTCAAAATATTCATAAATGGTCTGGAAAAAGGGTTAAACGGTGAGGTGGCAAAATTTCCAGACAATACAAAATTACTCAGGAGAGTTAAGTCCAAAGCCGACTGTAAAGAGTTACAAAGGGATCTCACAAAATTGAGTGACTGGGCAACAAAATGGCAGAAGAAATTCAACGTTGATAAATGCAAAGTAATGCACATTGGAAAACATAACTATAC
Organism: Mauremys mutica; assembly: GCF_020497125.1. NCBI lineage: Eukaryota > Metazoa > Chordata > Testudines > Geoemydidae > Mauremys > Mauremys mutica. The sequence goes on from NC_059072.1 coordinate 255,487,979, forward strand.
ATAAAAAATTATGGGGTCTAAATTAGCTGTTACCACTTAAGAAAGAGATCATGGAGTCATTGTGGACAGTTCTCTGAAAACATCCACTCAGTGTGCAGCAGCCATCAAAAAAGCTAATAGAATGTTAGAAACCATTAGGAAACGGATAGATAATAGGACAGAAAATGTCAAAATGCCATTATGTAAAGCCATGGTATGCCCATACCTTGAATACTGCAGGTAGTTCTCGTCACCCTATCTCAAAAAAGATATTTTAGAATTGGAATAGGAACAGAGAAGAGAAAAAAAAAAGATTAAGGATATGGAACAGCGTCACATGAGGAGAGATTAAAAAGACTGGGACTTTTCAGTTTGGAAAAGAGATGACTAAAGGGAGATATGATAGAGGTCTATAAAATCATGAATGGTGTGGAGAAAGTGAATAAGGAAGTGTTATTTACTCCTTCCCATAACACAAGATCCAGGGGGTCACCCAACAAAATTAATAGGGCGCAGGTTTAAAACAAACAAAAGGAAGTATTTCTTCACACAGTATATAGTCAACCTGTGGAAATTGTTGCCGGGGATGTTTTGAAGTCCAAAACTATAACTGGGTTCAAAAAAGAATGAGATAAATTCATGGAGAATAGGTCCATCAATAGCTATTAGCTAAGATGCACATGAATGCAAACCCGTACTCTGGGTGTCCCTAGCCTCTGTTTGCCAGAAGCTGGGAGTGGACGACAAGGGATTGATCACTTGATGATTGCTTTTTCTGTTCATTCCCTCCGAAGTACTTGGCATTGGCCACTGTTGAAAGACAGGATACTGGGCTAGGTGGACCATTGGCCTGACCCATATGGCTGTTCTTATGTTATGTTCTTAATTTTAAGCTTAAACTTAGTGATGACCAGTTTATATCCTTTTGTTCTTGTGCCAAGACTTAAATAATTCCTCTTCCTCCCTAGTGTTTATCCCTCTAATATATTTATAGAGAGCAATCATATCTCCCCTCAGCCTTTGTTTGGTTAGGCTAAACAAGACAGGCTCCTTACGTCTCCTCTTGTAAGGTATTTTCTCATTCCTCTGATCATCCCAGTAGCCCTTCTCTGCATCTGTTCCTGTTTGAATTAATCTTTCTTAAACCTGGGAGACCAGAACTGCATACAGTATTCCAGATGTGGTCAAAGCAGTGCCTTGCATAATGGCAATAACACTTCCCTATCTCTTTGTCACAATGTACAGTTTTACCTAGTTTGGGACAAAATTTAAATTTTGGCGCCAAATCATGCACTACATTAGGACAGCTTTGCTCACATTCCGTAAGGCCTCGTCAAGACAGATCCTGCCAAGGAGCTGATGAGACAGATATAAGGTCAATACCAGCCTAAAGAGAATTTGCCTGACTTACAAGAAAGAGATCACTGCTTCCCACTGACAGCTTCCCATTGCCATAATACCTATGATCTTAGCACTGTCTCTGTATACTAAACTACTCTCTGTAAAAGAGTAGGAGTTATGTTAACAATCAGAGAATAAATATAATTTTTCTTAACTTAGTATAATTTTAATGAACTAACAAAAAGCTCTGAAGAACTGTTGTGCCAAACTGTTTGAAATGAAAAGGCATCTTTTGCTTTTGTTTACATTTACGGTAAACAATAAGACTTAGTTGTTCTTGTACAGAAAACTGGGCCAAAAATACAGACTGCAGGTATTTTTTGAAACTGCAATAGAAATAATTGTTTTGTACAGTTCCTGTGGCCAACACTAAAACAACGACATCACAAGAATGGGCATGCAGCCTGGGACTTGACAGAATGGCTGACAAGCCACAACAGGAGCAACTGAAGTCACAAATCTGGGTGGTTTGAGTTGTGTTTTGTTTGTTTATTTTTGTACAATCAGTTAATCCAGACTGGGACAGCTAGTCTCTGAGAAAAACAAGAGTCCATTTGAGGATCCTACAGTCAAAAAACAACACTGCCAGGAGGACTAAGGGGAAGGAAATGGAACATTGCAGATCTACCCCTTGCAGTGGTGCTAGCAAATGGAGAAGTGAAGGCTGTCTTGCATATTCTAAGTAACGTTTTAGACATGTTTTCTGAACCTAAAGAATGTAATTAAATAATTATGCTTAAACCAATAAAGTGAACATAAGCAACCACTAAAATAGACTAATAGAGAAGGGACAGTTTGGGCTGTAGACTGCGTAGACAAGATCTGGTAACATCAGCTCTGAGTTTGAGTCTACATTTGAAATGCTACAGCAGCACTGCCTCAGCACTTTAGTGTAACCAGTCACTACAGTGACAGGAAGAGTTCTCCAATCAATGTAGTTAATCCACCTCCCCAGGTAACTAGATTGACAGAAGAATCCTTCCATCAACCTAGTCCTATCTACACTGGGGGTTAAGCTGGCTCACTCAGGGGTGTGGATTTTTTAACAGCCCACAGTGACATAGCTGGGTTGACTTAATTTTTGAGTGTAGGCCTGGCCTGAGGCTGTCATGGTAGATCTATGCTAGCAAGATTAAAAGCTAATCAACAAGGAACTATTCTGGTTACTCCGTAAATGTCTAATGTCTAATAGGCATTTCTATTACATATTGTAACATAGACACAAATATAAAGTACAAATATTTGTATCCAGGATAGTTTGTGGTGTGCACGCACATTACATTCAGTATTTCCTATGCTGCTTTATTCACAGTATGAACTAACAACAGCATCTTTTATCTTTATTTGTGCTCTAAAATGACTTCTGTTACAAAACCAGACTTACCATTTGTGAATGCCATAGAGCGACGCCATTTAGAGAACAAACATATGCCGCTCTATTTGTATGTGTAGACTTTGTTTTATGTAAGAATGTATCACTGGCATTATAAATTATCTATGTAAAACTTCAAAAGACGGCATGTGCTGGCTCTCCCTGAAGCTTTAGACTTTTACAGCTTTTGCTTCTCGGTGAGGTCAAGACATGTAGGTCCCTCATATCATAATTAGAGATTCCCACTCTTGAAAGTAACTGGCTGGAAAGTTCTGGAGTCTCTCAGTCCCTCATGTTCAGCCAACATACATGTTCTTCAGAGGGACAAATACTGAATGTTGGTATTCCCTGCTGTAACAGGGTGCCGGTTCAAGAACCCTGCAGTAGGAATATAGTCACCCTATTATATCCATGCTAGAACCCTGACTGATGGCATGTTGGTCCGAATCGTTCCAACCCAAGAGGTGAGGCAAAGGGAACTAGGGGAAGTAGCAGAGGGCTCCTGCAAGGAAACTCAAGGCACAACCAAGATAAAGAGAATGCTTGGTTGAGGTTCAAAGTTTGGTTGTTATTTAAATTTAAAATAAAGGTAAACACCAGGAGGGTGTGTTCGCACAACTCCTTAGAGGGAAACAGTGTAGGAACTCCCCTGGTTCTCAAGGATTTTTGGCCCTTACAGGAATTGAGAGTTCAGCCCCAGTTTGACACCAACTTCCCAATGCCTCAGCAGTCACCTTGTTCAGTGCCTTGATGAGCAGAAGCAGAGCCACCCGCCATATTTCAAGTGTCAAATGCACCTGAAGAATATTCATATGATAGAATGGGACACTCAGAGAGAAATCCCTCATTTAAAATGTTGCCCCCTGCTCTGTCTTGTCGTCTTTAAAAAAACCCTTCAAAACAGAATGAAGCTGCACCTAGTATGAAGCTGCACCTAGTGTGAAGGCAGTGGTAGGTGCGCTGAGCTGCTGGAGGATCATCCTGAGGATCACAGGGCATGACAGGTCAACAAGAACAACCAGCAGGGTGAGAAGGGTGTTCTGCTGCTTCCTCACAGAGATGTAACCTTTCAGGAATCTTGATGCAAAACACAAGAGTTTGCTGAATGTCAAATGATACGATGCATGCTTGCACTTTTTTATTTAATGCAAAGTACTGCAGTGCTTCCCAGGACACACTTTCATATTAAGTGTTAATAAATAAACCTAATAATATAATAAAATAATAAGAAGAAGATTTGTGTGTAAAAACAATTGTACCTTTTAATTTGCTGAAAAATGTTCTCCAAGCTATCCTATCTCACAATAATTGCACGTATTGCTCTCATTCTTTTTAACCAGTATTTTCTTTTTGTTTCTCTTTTTGCAAGACATAGAAAGAGTTTTATGTTGCATTGTTCTTTTTTTAAATAAAAGCAAATTTTGATGGGCCCTGCCTCTTATTTCTCTCATAGTACAAAGCATCATAGAATCACATCGCAATGAACTGTTCTCCCTGAAGCCAACAATGTGTCTATTGAGCAATAAATACAACACATGAGAGTAAACTGGCCAGCAATTTTTCTTCACCTTTCATAGTTATCTCACAGCCTTGAGAAACACACCATACCACATCCCATCTAGTCATCCACATTGTCGAACCAAACTCACCAGGAGTGCCCTCTGCCCGTGGTACCTGGCATCATTCCCTGCAACACTTGCTTTGGCAATCTTCCTCTGCTCACCCGACCCACATGTCCCACAAACTCAAGTTTTCTTCAGCTAATTGCCTTGATGATATCAGGTATCACTCTGGTTACTCACTTACCTACTATTAGCTAACAAAAATGTCTGCTACCTCTCTGCTTACTGGTAAAGACAATACAGCAGATTGGAAAGAAGAGATGACCTGGATCTCTGAGACAGAGAAAAGAATGGTTACTTACCCTAGAGTAACTGTGGGTCTCTGAGATGTATTGTCCATGCAAATTTCACTCTAGGTACACATGCGCCCATGCATGTGAGATTGAGTTCTTTTAAATAGCAGTGTCCATTGGGGCCACAGTCTCTTCTTGCAGCTGAGGGTATAAAGATTGGAGCAACCACAACCTGCGCACAGTTCCTTCACCAGTAAGAATCCCATAGGAGCACAACTCCAATTGCAGGGATGGAGGGCAGCCCATGGAATTTATGAGGGCAATATATCTTGAAGAACCATAGTTACTGTAGGGTAAATAACCATTCTTTCTCCTTCTTCGAGTGCCTGTCCAAACAGATTCCACTCCTGGTGACTAATGAGGAGTTGCGTGTTTGCCAGAGATGGACAAGAGGAGTTCTACTTGAATAAAGATTACAGAACTGTCCTACTAATATATTTGTACCAAGGAATAGTGAATGGTAAATGTATGGGTTATCTTTTCTTAAAGTATATTTAGTGGTCATGAAACCTCTGAAAATTAAAGTTCTCTATAAATCCACAAAACAGATCCAGCATAGGCAACTTTCCTCCTGCTGCTCACTAATATGGCTCAACCCTGACCTGGAATGATCCCTTCCTAGAGGTCTCTCCAGACCCGTTCAAATTCTTCATGTCTCGAAAGTAAGGATGTTAATTAGTGCCAACTATGATGGTGGTTTTTGTGATGTGTATTTCTTTCCTAATGCAGTAGATGCATCGAGGTCAAGAATCCCTTCAGTGCAAGTGAATTGTGTTCATAACAAATTATTTCTGTGGGCCAAAAAAAAATCTCTCAACACCACATGCATATACAGCAAAAAAAATTAGCACTAAAGACTGAAAGAGTTTACCAGTATAGCATTATCCCTTTTGATCCAAGGGCGTAGCCAATATTTGGGGTCTTGGAGGTTGTTTCTGTGAGGAGGAGAAATTAATAATGGAGTCAGGTATTTCTTCAATGCAATCCTGTTTATTCACAATTAAAGTACACAAAGTCCTGTTTTCCCAACAATAGTAAGAATAAAACAACAGGAGGCAGTTTATTTGCTCACAGTTGTAGGCCTTTTAATGTCAGCATTCTGTCCCAAAAGCTCTCCTTCTTGGCTTTGTCTCAAGGCCATGTTACCAATGCTTCTCTTAATTATTATGAATTATTTGTATTACTGCAACCTGGGAGCCCTAGTCATGGACCAAGATCCCACTATGTAGGTACAAACACTGATCAAAACTGGATGCTTTTTGAAAGATCTGCTTTAGACAAACATAAGTTACTGGGCTCCATGCAGGAATAAATGGGTGAAATTTGATGGCTTGTGTTACACAAGAGGTCAGACTAAATAATCTAATGGTTCCTTCTGGCCTTAAAATCTATGGTTGTTTGAATCATGCAGGTGAGCATGCTCTGGATCATTATTCTGTGCTAGATTAAATAGAAAAGAAGAGTCATCCCAACTGGTTCAGGAAATTAACATTTTCCCTCCCTGTTCCAGCACGGGTCTTTCCACCCAGGCAGAAAGATAGGCAATGTTCCTAGCACCACTAAAAGATGGCAGCTTTAACAGCCACCAGAGATTGCATAGAAAGTCTGCTGGTGGAGTTTGAATTGGGGAATCATTAAATTGACACACACTAAGGAGGCCCTGAGCATGACCCTTCCTGGATACCAGTGGCCACTTTTAGGATTGAATTGGCCTTGGTCAGGGAGCTTGCAGGTGTGGTGATTATCTTTATTATTATTTATGTTACACTAACAACTAGAAACCACAGTTAAGGGTCAGGGCCTCACTATGTTAGGCACTGGACAAATAAGTAACAAAGAAGACAGCCCCTGCTCCAGACAGCTTACAGTCTAGGTGTCAGTCAGGTGGACAAAACAGACAAGCAGAATGGGTGTGAGCAGGAGGATGAGGTAAAAAATGGACAGTTTATCAGCAAAGCAGAGGTCTCAGTTTGCAACTTGTATAACCAATGCCTGATGGGAGTGATGGGTAGGCATCAAAGCAAAGTTAAGTTTTAAGGAGAGATTTAAAAGAGGATAAAGTGGTTGCTTTGTGACTTTTGATGGTCACTTTTCCCATTCATAGAGGGCAGCATGGGTGAATGTTCATAGGTACGGGAAGCAGAAGCAGACAAGTAGTCATCTTTGGCCAAGCAAAGGCTTGACATGATAGTAGGTCTGCTAGATAGATAGGGCAGAGCAACATGGCAAAGGGACTTAAAACAAAGACAAGGCACTTGTGTTGATGCTGTAGAGGAAGGGGAGCCATTGGAGACACACAAAATGAGGGGTGATATGATCAGAACAATGAACCAGGAAGATGATCCTAGAACATAAGAACGGCCATACTGGGTCAGACCGAAGGTCCATCTAGCCCAGTACCCTGTCTTCCAACAGTGTCCAATGCCAGGTTCTTCAGTGGGAATGAACAGACCAGGTAATCATCAAGTGATCCATCCCCTGTCGCTCATTCCCAGCTTCTGGCAAACAGAGGCTAATAGCAGCATTTTGAATGTTCTTGAGTGGGGTTATGTGGCTGGTGTCAAGGCCAGGGAGGAAGGGATGCAGGTACTTTGAGCTGCCACAATTGGCAGACTTGTCACTGCTGAAGGCCCTCTACCAAAGTCTGCACTGGGCACTGGTTACGGGGTGTTATGAGAAAACCATTGACAGGATCTGGCCATGACCTCCTTTCAGGTTCAGGCCAGAGCCCATCCGTGATCCTTTTGGGATGACAAACTTGTTATGATGGGGTTTTTCAACAGGGATTAAAGGATTCCAGAACTTTCTGAGGAATAATACAATCCACCCATTGGATCCCCTATCCTTTAACAGACTAGTTGACTTACAGTGCAGCTCTGCTCTGAAAAGTGACTTGAAAATTGACATTGTGAGACTCAACTTTGACTATGCCTTAGGGAGTCAAGATCAAATGTGTTCATTTACATGTAAAATGACAGTTTGTATCATTTATGATAGGTGCTTTATAAATTCATATACAAGTACAATAAATAATTACTTTGCAATGACAACATCACTAAAAAGCATGGTGAAAGTTTATTATATGTGCACAATTTTCAGGAGGAAAAAGTTTATGCCATGCCCCACAGAGCTATTAGTATTCACTCAATAATATTCTATTAACGATTAGCATTTCTTTCCTTGAGGAAAAAAATGCCCTGTGTCTCAAAAGCAAAAAGCGTTGAATTTGGGAAGGATTGCCACCGGAGTGAGTCCTTTCAATGCGGACATGGAATGAAAGCTATTAGATCTGAGAAGGCAAACCCTCTCCCCTCATCTCCTAATTCTACTACCTATGCTTGAGATCTTTTAATTTCCACGTGGGCTGCCAAGTGATGGAAAGAAAGCATCTTGATATAGCATCTTATCAGAGCAATGGCACCTTTAATAGTAAAGCCCCAATATCAACACCAGGTCTTGCTTCATACAAGATTTGTGCCTGCAACCAAAAATCAGAATGCTACCAACTGACCTACACTAAAACCTTGGCTGTTTTTTTAAATTCATTCTAACAGCATAGCTTATGACAAAGTCTTTTGATACTAATATATTATGCACTAGTCTAAAATACTGGGTTAAGAAAAAAAGCTCCATGTTGTACCACTATGTAAATGAACAGGTATTCAGCTTCATTTGAAAGCAAAGAACATTGCCTGGCTGGGTTTACAAGGTAATCCTTTGGTCTCTTGCATATTAGTTCTGTTGAGATGAGCCATGAGCTGTACGGCTGAGTCTGCCTGCTTCTCATCCCGCTCAGAACATATTCAGCACTCTTATTCCTTCCTTCAAAATATGGAGAGCAGTACTATGTAAGAACAGATTTGTGCACAGTTGAACTTCTCGTCCATCTATCGACTGGAAATGTTGTTCAGTTTTGCTCAGAAGTATACAGCTGCAGATATCTATTGGCCCTGCTTCTGACCCCTCAAGCAGCTATTGATTTATGACTGCATTTCAGTCACAAAGGTCCCAGCTAGATTCAGATCCCAGCCACAGAGGTGAAAGCCTCTTGCACTGATGTGGAATACTAATCCCACCCACCCCCCGCCTCTCTCCCCACCACCACAGCCTTGAGCTCCTCATCTCAAATAATTATGCTGCACATGAATCATTTTTTAATGTTTGGTTTAATACACACAGATTCTTTAAACAATAAAAAAAAATCAGCAAACATCATCATGATCTGGAAATCTCTTTCTTAACATAGAAAACGGTTTCTTAATGGCACAGGGGGAGAACACGACAGCAAGCTTGACAACATAATTAGAAGATTGTTACGAGGAAAGGGAAAAGCATTCTTTATACAGCTCTTACTACTTTCAATAAGATTATTCTCTCTGAATAGCTAATCAGCTTTTCTAGCTTCCCAAATCCATGTGCTTTAAGCTGCTCTCACAGTTCTTCTTAGTTACTAAATGGCAAACAGTGACACCTCCAAAAGGGAAATTTAAAGTGTTAACCAAATGTGAGCAAACAGCATGATGGAGACTGCAGATAAAGAGATCTTTGGCAGATTAGCAGCAATTTAAGAAGATCACACTGTTACACCTGGGTTGACAAGAGCTGACAGGGTTTGTTGATCTCTGCTCCTATCTCCAATTTGAGTGTCATGTTTCAACAGAAATGAGAGGAATACAAAAAAAAATCCTTTTAGTACTGAACATTGGCTTCACAGCAAGTGTTTATGGCAGCTGAAACAAAAAGAAGCTAAAGAGGTAGATGAAAGGATTAAAACAAAGCGGTTCATTTTAAGTGCACCAGGCTTCTTTCTAATGCCAAGTGTCCCATTCTCTTGCTTGATATAACCTTGTCCCAAACATTCATTAGCCCCTTTGATGTATGTAGGCTTCTTATGCTGGTGAAATGTTACAAAATAATAAAGGTTAAATTAGAACCAAAAAAACAAAAAAAAAACAACCACCACCAGTGAACTCTGATTTTGCATTGATGGTGATGCAGCTTATTAGAAGTTTTTCTGCAAGGCAATTACTGTGCATTGTTGATGTACTCTGTTTACTCTCTGCGTCTATGAAGGAGATCCCTCTTGTCTTAATCCACCTGACCACATAGAATTCTCAGTCATTTTCCATTATTTTGGAAACCTCTTAAAGAGATTATTACTCCAGGAAAGATGCTATAATTCCCTTCCAAGCGGAAAACTGGATGAGTCTGGTGCTCCTTAAAGCTACTGAGTTCATCAGCCAAAAAATAAACAAATGAATAAAAAAGGCCATTTGGCTAGACCCCCACAAAGAAACACAGATGAGGTCTGATTCTTATTTACAACAAGGCCCCTAAACACTTCTCTGGGAATTTAAGGAGGCCCTACCGTGGGTGTAAGGATACTTTAGTATAAATGAGAATCAGACCCATGTAGACTCAAAGAGGCTTAGCTCAATGCACATGTATTTCTATCCAGCACAAAGGCTCACCAAGCAGATGCTAGAAAAAGGACCTGCATATTCACAAAATAAAGACAAAAGACCAAAACAAAAGACTTATGGAGCCTAAGTCCCATTTTCCAAAGGACTTGGGCACTTAGGATCCCAAATCTCATGAGACCTGGGCTCCTAAGCCACTTAGGCACACTTGTGAATTTTATTCTATTTCTTTAAATATGTTGCAGTAGAGTATTTATATTTAATAGACTTAAAATACTTTTACTTATTTATTAATTATTATTACAAGCATTGATTTGATTGGCACCTTATGAGACTGGAATGGAAGCATTCAGGATTGCAGTACAAGAGACCAAACACCAGACTCCCTAGATGCTTGCTTCTTTACCAGGAAACCAGCATTTACAGCTTGATCCTCCACCCATTGCCATTGATTTCAATAAGTGTAGGATCAGGCCTGGGCAAAAAGGCCTTAATGCATCTGAGTTCTTTTTTCTCCTCAGCATCTCCATAAAGACAGCACAGACATTCCTTTTCCTTGTGGTGAGCAGCAGACAATGGGAAATTTAGTCATGCCATCTGAATGTAGAATTAACCAGTGATCAGAGATAGAGGAGATCGACAAGGAGCTGGCACTTTCACTCATCTGCAGAAGGACTCTAGGACCTGATTTCCCTAGAGAGAGTGCATTTTCAAAATTGCAATGCAATTTTCAAGAAGTGGGAGCAGTACCCTGTACACTGTGTCAGCTGGTGCTCATGGCTAAGTCCATCTGGAAACAATAACAAAAATACATTCTATACTGAAGTTTACATATATACAGGTTTCAGAGTAGCAGCTGTGTTAGTCTATATCAGCAAAAAGAACAGGAGTACTTGTGGCACCTTAGAGACTAACAAATTTATTTGAGCATAAGCTTTCATGGGCTACAGCCCACTTCTTCGGATGCATAGAATGGAACATGCAGTAAGAAGATATTTATACCTACAGAGAACATGAAAAGGTGGAAGTACCCATACCAACTGTAAGAGGCTAATTAATTAAGGCCTGGTCCACACTGCGCGTTTAAACCGGTTTTAGGAGCATTAAACCGATTTAACGCCACACCCGTCCACACTAAGAGGCCCTTTATATCAGTATAAAGGGCTCTTTAAACCGGTTTCTGTACTCCTCCCTAACGAGAGGAGTAGCGCTAATATCGGTATTACCATATCGGATTAGGGCTAGTGTGGCCGCAGATCGACGGTATTGGCCTCCGGGCGGTATCCCACAGTGCACCACTGACCGCTCTGGACAGCAATCTGAACTCGGATGCAGTGGCCAGGTAGACAGGAAAAGCCCCGCGAACTTTTGAATATTTCCTGTTTGCCCAGTGTGGAGCTCCGATCAGCACGTGTGGTGATGCAGTTAAAAATCAAAATAAAGAAAGAGCTCCCGCATGGACCATGCGGACGTGATCGCTGTAAGGGCAGGCAAATCTGTTCTATCAGCGCTCCGTTACAGAAGACGAATTAAAAAACATTTTTAAAAAATCTCCAGACAGACGCCATAGCAGGGACTCAGCGCACTGCTGCGTGACAAGCGTAATGGAAAGCCAAGGAATCAAATGGACGCTCATGGACTGGAGGACTCAAGCTATCCCACAGTTCCTGCAGTCTCTCTGAAAAGCATTTGCATTCTTGGCTGAGCTCCAAATGCTTCTAGGGTCAAACACAGTGTCCGTGGTGGGTCAGGGTATAGCTCGGCAATTTACGCACCCCCCCACCCACCCCCAGAAGTGAAAGGGAAAACAATCCTCTCTTGACTCTTTTACATGTCACCTATCTTTACTGAATGCTGCAGATAGACACGATGCTGCAGCACTCAACACCAACATCCTTGCTTCCCCCCCGCCATGGGTGGCTGATGGTGCAAAATGATTGGTACCCGTCCTCATCATCAGCCTATTGGCACATGGGGCAGTGCAAAAGGGCTGGTAACCATGCTGACTAGCATCCGTCAGGTCGATCAAGGGCGCCTGGCCCTAATTTTTCCTGGTAGATGGTGCAGTATGGCTGGTAACCATCGTCATCATAGCAACAGGGGGCTGAGCTCCATCAGCCCCCACCCTTCATGTGTAAAAAAAAGATCCAATTGCCCCTGGACTAGCAGAGGGATGCTGGGCTCCTCTCCTCCACACTCCTTACTGTCCTGTCTGGACTATCATAGCAGCTGGAGGCTGCCTTCCACTCATTTCTCACTAACAAGTCAGTGTGTCTTATTCCTGCATTCTTTATTACTTCATCACACAAGTGGGGGGACAATGCTACGGTAGCCCAGGAAGGCTGGGGGAAGAACGGAATCAACAGGTGGGGATGTTGCAGGAGCATCTCCTGTGAATAGCATACAGCTCATAATTTCTGCAGGATCTGACACAGAGCAGCTGTGCTCTCTGATACAGTGGTTCTCTAGTACACTTGCCCATATTCTAGGCAGGACTGATTCTATTTTTAGATACCAAAAAGGAGGGATTGACTCAGGGAGTCATTCCCAATTTTGGCTTTTGCGCCCCTGGGTGATCTTATGACAGCAGCAAATGGTGCAAAAGGACTGGTAACCATGATCATCTTATTACCAATTTATGGTATGGTAGATGGTGCAGTATGGCTTGTAACCATCTCTGCTGTCATGCAAAAGCAAAAGCAAAAGCATGCTTCTGTGTAGCGCTGCTGAATCGCCTCTGTGAGCGGCATCTAGTACACATACGGTGACAGTCACAAAAGGCGAAACAGGCTCCATGATTGCCATGCTATGGCATCTGCCAGGGCAATCCAGGGAAAAAAGGCGCGAAATGCTTGTCTGCCGTTGCTTTCCCAGAGGAAGGAGTGACTGATGACATTTACCCAGAACCACCTGCGACAATGATTTTTGCCCCATCAGGCACTGGGATCTCAACCCGGAAATTCCAAGGGGCGGGGTAGGCTGCGGGAACTATGGGATAGCTACGGAATAGCTACCCACAGTGCAACGCTCCAGAAATCGACGCTAGCCTCGGACCGTGGACGCACACCACCGATTTAATGTGTTTAGTGTGGCCGCGCGCACTCGATTTTATACAATCTGTTTTGCTAAACCGGTTTATGTAAATTCGGAATAATCCCGTAGTGTAGACGTACCCTTTGAGAAGCTATTATCAGCAGGGGAGAAAAACTTTAAAAGTGATAATCAAGAAGGCCCATTTTGAACAGTTGACACAAAGGTGTGAAGATACTTTAACATGGGGAAATAGATTCAATTAGTGTAATGACTGAACCATTCCCAGTCTCTGTTCAAACCTAAGTTAATGGTATCTAGTTTGCATATTAATTCAAGTTCAGCAGCTTCTCGTTGGAGTCTGTTTTTGAAGCTTTTCTGTTGAAAAATTGCCACCTTAATGTCTGTCACTGAGTGATTAGAGAGGTAGAAGTGTTCTCCTACTGGTTTTTGAATGTTATGATTCCTGATGTCAGATTTGTGTCTGTTTATTCTTTTGCGTAGAGACTGTCCGGTTTGGCCAATGTACATGGCAGAGGGGCATTGCTGGCACATGATGGCATATATCACATTGGTAGATGTGCAGGTGAACGAGCCCGATGGCGTGGTTGATGTGATTAGGTCTTATGATGGTGTCACTTGAATAGATATGTGGACAGAGTTGGCAGTGGGGTTTGTCTCTAAGTACTCCTGTTCTTTTTACATATATAGTGGCAGGCAAGGTAACGCACAAGTCCATGTTACTATTAACAGCCACTTATTTTTCACACAGGACATACAGTATAATTAATGACACAAGTGCGAAATATTACTAGTGTATAGTCTTTACCCAACAACAAATCATCTAAATACAAGCCCAATTCATAATGGAACTGTGTATCAGTTCTGCAGGTTTTCCTAGGAAATGTAGCCAAGAACCACTAAACATGCCAAGAAAGGATGTTCTATTCATTTTCTGTTCCCAAAACTTATTTTCTTTTGGCCAACATGTACCTGAGAGGTGCATTTACTTAAAATAACAGGATGGAGGCGAGACTTAAGGACGAGGCTATGGCTATTCAGCAGAAGACACAGGCTGAACCAGATGCTGTGCAGTCAGAGCGATATAGATGCCAGGTTGCCATGAGGGAGGAGGCAGCCAAGCGGACATTACAGACACCCTCCTCTGCTGTAGCACCAGTAGTGGACTTTCCTTAGAGATCCAGGAAAAGGACTGGGGCCTTCTCTTGCTGGGACTCAATTTGCTCTTGCTGAGCCCACTACCTCCGTAGGGAAATGCTGTCTGGAACCCTCTCACAGAATCCAGGGAAGCAGTTTCCAGCAGGATTAGTCATCTTTTTTTTTATTTCAAGCCTTCTTAACAAAAAAGAAGATCAAATCTTCACAGTCTCTTCCCTCAGAGTCTGTACAGGCTAAGTCGTCCCTTCCCCAAGTCTGTCCCTCATACCTGTAAGTTCATCAACTCAAAATTTTCTGGTTCCTACCTCAGATCCTCAGTGATAATAGGACTTCACACAGCCTCCCTTCTGTCCATTTGATTCTTGGAGCATTTCCTCTCTGCAGTTGTTCCAGCCACAATGCATTGGGTGCACAGCCACTGGCCCCTCAGCTTTCTGGCAAGTATTACAGTCCCTGTCCTTCATTTCCTTCTGCCTTCTGTTATGAGGATCAACCAGTTAAGTTACAGGTCTTTTCCCTGGTGCAGCAGGCAGGGATAATCAGCCAGCCAGCTGCAGGCCCCTGAACCCAGATTAATTATATTCCTCATACCTTCACATACCTTACATCCTCAAGTGTCCCTGTCACTGCATTCATTGCAGAGCCCCCAGTATTCGTAGGTTCTGCATTCCGATGGTCCTTCCCAGACTGATGCTATATTCAAAATAAAAAAGACTTAAGGCTAAGTACCAAAGTATCTGTCACCGTGCCTCAGTGGGTCACAGCTGAGGATACCAGATTCAGGACAAACTGCTGAGAAATAGGGCAGACTCGCCCCAGACTGGTGGCTATTCTATCATTAGATATACCAAACCAGCAACAAAAGTAAACTACTATCTCATCATATTGGTTAACAAGAAGCCAAAAATGTAGTCTTCTTAGGCATTCCAGCACTCATTTCACCCCCCAGACACTAGACTTTATGATGAGTGGTTATTGAAAAACAATTTCATCAAACAAAGAGTTCTTCTTATCTCAAGAGACCAGCAACACAGTCAAGTCAACATATAACTCAGATCGTACCCAATAATCACACTGTTGCCAATCCTTTAATAACTAAAATCTAAAGGTTTATTTTAAGATAAAAGAAATAGAGCAGGGGTAGGCAACCTACGGCACGTGTGCCAAAGTCGGCATGCGAGCTGATTTTCAGTGGCACTCACAGTGCCTGGGTCCTGGCCACCGGTCCGGAGGGCTCTGCATTTTAATTTAATTTTAAATGAAGCTTCTTAAACATTTAAAAAACCTTATTTACTTTACATATAACAATAGTTTAGTTATATATTATAGACTTATAGAAAGAGACCTTCTAAAAACGTTAAAATGTATTACTGGTACGTGAAACCTTAAATTAGAGTGAATAAATGAAGACCCGGCACAGCACGTCTGAAAGGTTGCCGACCCCTGAAATAGAGAGTTAAAATAGTTAATAGATCATATATATACAATTATTACAAAGTTCTTCTATTAGGTTTGTAGCAGTAATGGAATAAACAGCTAGTCTGCAAAAGTCTCTCTGGAAATTACCCAAACAGCTTGGGGGTTATCAGTCCTTGTTTAGAGCTTCCTTGTTAGAAATCCAGCCCAGAGAAATGAAACAGGAAATGAAGAGAAAATGGAGATGTTTCCAGGGTCTTTTATACCCTCTCCTATGTGAATGGAATTTTACAGTCCCAAACAAAGCTTTCTGTCTGTGGAAAATTACAGGAATAAGATGGTGTCCTGGGTCACATGAGCAAGTCACATGCCCTTACATGCTTTGATGACTCACAGGAGCAGCCATTGCCCACTTGAAGGCTTAGGCATACACAGGAAGACTTGCTGGGCAGGATGAGTTTTTTCTATGGCCATTTGTGAGAGTCAATTCCCTTTGATGGGCCCTCAACACAAAGCCATCTGGCTTCAATGTAGATTTTCCCTGGTGGGTGTTACCCCAGGAACAAACACATTTGAGATACAGATCTATATTCAAAACTTCAGACACAAAAATGATACATACATATAAACTGGATAATCATACTTAGTAAATCATAACTTTTCCACTGGGGAGTGCTGTGGCATCTTTAAGACTAACAGATGTACTGGAGCATAAGCTTTCCTGGGTGAATACCCACTTCATCAGATGCATCTGACGAAGTGGGTATTCACCCAGGAAAGCTTATGCTCCAATACATCTGTTAGTCTTAAAGATGCCACAGGACTTTGTTGCTTTTTACAGATCCAGACTAACACGGCTACCCCTCTGAAACTTTTCCATTGACACCTTACATGATATACTTTGTACAAGTTTTGATGCACTTGTCTAACAGTGGTATCAACAATGATATACATGGTCACATTTCAATCACACAGCATCAGAATGTCATATGGGCACTGGAGTCTTTCATGGTTTGGAGCCACCTTAATGCTGCATGGTCAGTGGCCAAGACAAAGAAGGTTCTAAACAGGTAGTATCTCAGTGCCTTTATGGCCTACTGTATGGCCAGGCATTCCTTCTTGAGGACAGAGTACCAGATTTCACAGTCTGAGAGTTTTCTATTTATGTAAAGAACAGGGTGCTCTTGTCCATGGAAGCTTTGGGAAAGCACTGAACCCATGGAGCGGTTTGAGGCATCTCTTTGTAGAACAAATTCTTGAGAGAAATAGGGTCTGTGCAGTATTGACTTGTTGCACAGAATCTGTTTAATTATCTGAAATGCTTGATCACTCTGTGGTGACCATGTGACTTGTCAAGAGGCTGATTCTTTTAACAAGATCATTAAGAGGTGTGGTATGGGGCTAGTTATGCCACCCAGGAATTTCTCTCGCTGCCTGATGTGGTGGCAACATGCTCAAAGGTGGTCAGGTAAACCTCCAAGTCATCCTGCTGCCCATCCTGGGCAAGGTGAGACTGGGTGAAGCTCCATGGTGGGCCTCCTCTCCATGGCTGTTTCCATCTCCCTGTGAGAGCAAGTCACTGAGCAAGTCACAGTCACTGAGAGAGCAAGTGAACCATTTCTACTTCGAACTGTCTGTTCCACTCATGCTCAGCCAGCTAGGCTTCCTGCAGGCACTAGCAGGAGTAGCTTCTCTATGGTCCTTCTTAATAGAAGGGGTTCAGGTCAAAGTCCCTGTTCAAGTGCCATGTGCAAAGGATTGAGGCCTATCTTTTAATGCCCTCCTCCTGCTGGGACTGCTCCCTCCCTGAGGAAATGCTGTCTGGAGCCCTCTCACAGAATCCAGGGAAGCAGTTTCCAGTAGGAGTAGTTGTTGTGGTTTGTTTTTTCCCCCAAGCCTTCTTAACAAAACAGGATCAAATCTTCACACACTGTTCCCTCAGAGTCTGTACAGAGTCCCTTCCCCAAGTCTGTCCCGCACATCCATAAGTTCATCAACCCAAAATTTCCTGGCTCTTACCTCAGTGTTAACAGGATTTCACACAGTCTCCCTTCTGTCCATTTGATTATTGGAGCACTTCCTCACCGCAGTTGCTCCAGGTGCAGTCCATCAGGTGCACAGCCACTGGCCCCTCAGCTTTCTGGCAAGTATTGCAGTCCCTGTCATCCATTTCCTGCTCCCTTTTAAGTTGCAGGTCTTTTCCTGGGTGCCAGCTACAGGCTTCTGACCCCTGAAGAATGGTATCCCTTACACCTTCACACCCCACTGCATCTTTTTCTTCCCCACATCCTTCTTTTACAGTCCAATCGGATGTGGTGAACTCTTAAGAAGTGGAGCAGTTGAGGTGGCATATAAGTATAAACCAGAAGTTTAGGTAGCAAGAGTGAGGGGAGCAAGTTTGGGGCTGAGGATGTAATGAATGCTGGTTTGGGTTATTGTGGATAGACTGTGGCAGCAGACAAAACCAACCCATTTCACACTAGCATCTCACAACGCACCCATATTGTTACCTGTCTTATGAATAGGATGGTAGAGCTAAAAGTAAAAACCATACAAACCCCAGCATTAATACTACCAAACCACATGTAAACTGCGATAGATCAAGCCACCACAGAGAATATTGAGACCCAAGAGGTAGATCTGTGAAAGGGTTTATCTGAAAAAGGGTAATTGTATTAATCCCTTTATCTGTAAAGTCCCAAGGATAAGAGAAAACAACTGCAGGATACACACAGCAGAACTGACTTCTTCCAGTTGCCCTTTACACAAAAGTAGGGACTTGGGTGTTCTTACCTCAGGACAATGTTTTTGGCAGAGGTGGGTTGTTTTTTTTTCCTACAACAAGGAGAGGCCACAGTGCTTCCAGGTAGCTGCTGAATGCCATTTTAGGTTCTATGAGAGGAGTGGGCTTGTAACTGTTATACTTTTTCACAGCACCAACTAGCATTAGGAATGCAAGAAAGGCACCACGGCAACTTCCCCCTGAACAGCAAGCTGCTTTTGCTAAATGTAACCTGGTGGTTTTGTTCCAGTGGTGGTTTGTTTGTTTGTTGATGGTAGCCGGTTACTTTTTCCTGCCCCGAGAAAGCAAGGTGGAAAAGTATTTTAATGTGGGATCAAAGTAGTACTGTTATCTCCTATTTAGAGATGGGAGAACTGAGGCACAGAGAGATTAATGATTTACTTGAGTTTACCCAGAAAGTCTGTGGCAAAACTGAAAACTGGACACACATCTCTTGTTTCTTAGTCCAGTGCCTTAGCTGTAACAACATCCTTCCTCTCATGATCAAATTGTTTCTGAACATCTCTCAGGGATCACAGAGATTCTAGAACTGATGGGAGTAGAAGGAAGATTAGCCTAAAGGTATTAACTAACTACTCCAATTTTTTTTAATTTTACTCCTATGTGCCAAAGCTGCTGCTATTAGATTGTTCTGTTCCATGCTCTGTTAAATAGTATAGTCAAGAATAAAGCCAGTGGGCTCTGCCATGGAAGTTCTCACCAGTTAAGGATGCTGGAAGAGACATTTTATTTATGAATTTTCCATATCTTCTAATATCAACTTGAATGTCTAGTTAGACAAGCACCTTTTCTCCCATTCTGAGCAATTTTTTATCTAAAATAATTAAACGTACTGGAGGTGAAAGCCAGAAATATTTTACATTTCAGATAAGAATTTGCAGAATGATTCATTTATACAATTAGATTCCAAATTGCTCTTTGGTTTACACTTTTTAAAATGTGGTTGATTTTTTTTAAACTTGAATTAGTAGGCTCAGGCACAAGAAAAATATTACATGAATCTTACATCTAATCTGAACACCTAACATGCCTTTAGTTGACTGTTACATTCAAAATCATCCAAGAACACGACATATAAAGACAATAGGAAGGGACTGAGGACTGTACTGAATAGGTATGAATAACACAATAATAGAAGTTAGAGATGGAAAAAAAACAAGATCAGCTACTCTATCTCCCTGCAAGTGCAGGATTGCTCTCTCTCTATTTTCTAGTGATTTGTCTAGCCTAGTTTTAAAGTGCCAAGAGACTGCACTGCTTCCCTGGGAAGTTTTCCATGGCCTAGTAATCAGGAGTTTTTCCAATATTCATCTTAAGAGTTCCCATTATAATTTCACTTAATTAGTGCTGATTATAAAATACAATAAACACCGTTGAATCACACTGAATACACCATCTTCCTTCTTGATGTTTGTAACCTCCATCTACTTGTTATTTGTTAGCCTATGATGTTCTACCTCTTTCCTTCTACCTCACCATGACCACCACCTTAATTATTACTCAGCCAATCAGCAGCTAACGTATTTAGTTCTTTTAAACCTCATAAATCAATCAACCCAGTCCTTTGATCAATTATGTTACTCTTTTCTCAATTCCCTTCAAATTGCCAATATCCTTGTGGCAATCAATGCCCAAAATTGCCTTCAGTTTTCTAGGAGCAGTCACACCAGACCTGTGGAGAGAAGGACTAGATCTCTTTGTTTTGTGATGTGATGCCTTTGACTAGGCAGCCCAAAATAGCATGGGCTACTCTTTTTTTTTTTTTTTTTCAGAAATACCACAATGCAAAGGCATGTTGAATATGCATCACATTAGCATCCCTAGCTCTCTCTCAGTATTACTAATTCCCAGGTTTCTCCCTTAGACTGAGTCTTTGTGCTTCAAATTATTATTTCCTACCATGAACTTACTTGCATTTCCCCAAGCTGAATCTTACTTTGTTATTTCTTGTGCATGTTTCTTATCTCTCTCTGTCTCTGTACTATATTTCTGCCTGGCAGGTGGTTGGTTTGCCATACCTTTTAATTTAGGGCCGGACTGTGTGCATTATTTTTCAGCTGGTCAATAGCAGTCAGGTTTTCTTGTTACTGGTGGAGTTGGTTTTGATGAAAGTCCCTCACAAGTGCTGAACAATAGAACAGCATGACTTTCAGCTAGAACCTTCTCCCTTTGTCACAGCTAGGGTGACCAGATGTCCCGATTTTATGAGGACAGTCTCGATTTTGGGGTATTTTTCTTACATAGGCTCCTATTACCCCCCACCTCTGTCCCAATTTTTCACATTTGCTGTCTGGTCACCCTAGTCACAGCTGAAGTAGACTAATTGAGATAGTGAAGTGAACAGAGAATGCATGTAAAACCCCACAGTTCTGTTGATTTTGGTATCCATGCTTCTGTTGCTTACTTCAACCAGTTCAGTAGAGGAGGAATAGAGTCCTTTGTTTCTGAAGGATTAGTACTATTATCAGGCAGGATACTAACACTGGCCTTATGCTCTTTTTAGTAGGCTTTTCTCTAGTCAGCCTATCAATGGCAGAGGACATATAGTGGCAGCAGGAACAGCATGTCCTCTGTCCCAATTCTGGTGTATGCTACAATAACAACACTTGTAGAGCATTACAGAATACTTGTAGAGAGTAATAATGTCCGTGATGAACATTCTCCTCCTTGAGTCTCTCTTTTACATTATTGTATGAGGGAGAAAGTGCTTTGTCCAAGCTAGCAGCCCATAGCAGTAAACTGAGGAGATGAGACTTCAGGGAAAATTTTTTAAAAATCACAGACAAAAATATGTGTGACATACTGCAATGATAAGGTTGTGGTGAATGGCTTGTGATATATTGAAATTAAATCTCTAATCAGACACAGATAATGTTATCTGATGTGCTTATGGGACCTTGCTGATCTCACAGAGACACACAATTGGAAAAAAAACCATCTCCTTGATGTCTGATAATACCCAAGTGTCCCTTGCCAAAAATTATAATGACAAATGTTAGGTATCACTAACACTTATGAATGAACCAGTTAAATGAATCATTCTACCCCTGCATAGCATATAGATTTAGTTACGTTTTCCTCTTAAGTATCTACAGAAAAGTTAACCTAAACAGAAAGATGCAGCCAGACAATGCCGCTGCATCCACACCTAAAGGCAACCCTTCCCACCACATTAATAGCCAAAAAGTTACATATCTTTAATGTATATCTTTTCTTTTTTTCTCTGTCTCCCATTCATTAATAATAATATTGCACTGTATCATATCAACTTATAGTAGAGTGTAATGTAACAACTTAATATAAATGTGACACATCAGAAACAAACAGGTACTTTGCTTCTCACATGATCAAATGCTCGTTACTTAATCATACTTGTGGTGCAAGCTGCTGAACCAAGTGGAGTGAACAAAGAGATGTCTATTATACCGGCCGGCTGTCAGGTCACCAAGTACCCAAACTCTATCTCAACTTTCAACAACGTGAAAAGCAATCAGGGAACTCTCAACACACTGTTATCCTGTCTATCTTGTTTCTCAAATTGACTTTTTCTAGTACAAAATTCTCTCTCATTACTATTATTTACAAATAATTTGCACATTGAGTATAAAATTATAAACATTACAAATTTAAATTTGAAACTTTGTCCTCTTATATGTAATATAATATGTATGAAGATATTAAAAGGATAAAGTAATATATACAAATTATTCTAGGTTAATAGACTCTCATGCAGAAAAGCCAACATAAGCATTTTTATAATTTCTGCAAGACTGTTACAGACATTGCCTGGAAAGTACTCAAGATCATCCATTTTATATATTTGTTCATTTAAATATTCCTACTGCACTTCATCCTTGTTATGGATATTAGTGGGGTGTTCTGCCGAAAAACTGATGACACTATAAAACTATGTTAGCCAAATATTCTGAGTGCTATTACCAGGTGACATTCTAATTAGAGTAATTATAACTCTATGTGACAGTAGCTGAAATCCAGGATATAGAGACTGTGGTAGTAGAGTCTTTTGAGAGGTTCAGAGTGAGCATTGCAAACTTCACTAATATTCACCTATTTCCATGATGTGATGGATCATTGGACAGAATCTTTCTAAAAAGTAGAGTTTGGTTCTTTGTCTATTATACACAGAAGAGAAGTGGACACAAAAAGTCTTAGAAAGTTTGTATGGATTCATAGATTTTTAAGGCCTGAAAAGACCATTGTATCCATCTAATCTTATCTCCTGCATAGCATGTGGAAATAGGACTTTCTATGAATTAATTTGCAAGGGGAGTTTGGGGGGAAGACTAGGAGAACCAGGCAGAGGAACAGACAGGCTAGTGAAGGGAGTGTGTGGTGTTCTGGCAGTGTTGTGGTGGTCACTGGGGGGTTTGTTTTGCTGTGGGCGGTGGTATTTTGGTTTGGTTTGTGTTTCCCGGACTAACAGGACTTAGATGGGAAGGCTATGACAGATACAGAGGCAGCAGTGGTAGTGACCCAAGCAGTGGAAGACACAATGAAGATGACTGGATGTGGAAGCTGCGGTATGTACATGATCCTGGACGGGGTACCTGAAAAGAGTTTCGTCTGCATGAAGTGTTGCCTGATAGAGCTGATGGAAGAAAAGATCCTAGGATTGGAGATGCAGGTTGAAACTCTGATTGAGTTTAGAAGGGGGTTCGAGCAGATGATGTAGCAAAGACATGAGGAAGCTGAAGGGAAAAGTTCAGACTTGCAGATGGAAGCAGGACCAAAGAACTCTGAGGGGAGACTGCTGGGTGAGGAAAGTGGACAGTGGAAGCATATGACTAAGAGAACCAGGCAGAGGAAAAGACAGACTAGTGAAGGAGAAATAGAGCTCAGGAACAGGTTTGTGGAGTTGGAAAATGAAGAAGGGGCACAGCAGGTGGTCACTGAAGGTTGAAGGCAAGGAAGAAGAGAAGAGCAGCTAGTTCTATAGGAAGAGGGGAAGAGTCAATGGAGATAACAACACCAAATGTGAGCCCCAGGAGGATACGGGATGGGTTGCAGAGAATTGCAAGGGAGAATAGGAATCGAGAGGACTTGCAGCCAGAGGGAACAGGGATAGACCAGAGAATTGCACCATCACCAGGAAAAGGCAGGTCTACATGACTGGGGACTCCTTACTGAGAAGAATAGACAGGCCTGAAACCAGAGCTGATCTAGACAGGACTGGCTCTAACATTTTTGCCACCCCAAGTGAAAACAAAGAGCGCTCCACCCCCCCAGCGTCGCGCCGCCCCACCCCCCGAGCGTCGCGTCGCCCAAGTCCCCGCCCTCCCAAGCACTGCACTGCACCGCCCAAGTCCCCGCCCCCCGAGTGTCACACTGCCCAAGTCCCCGCCCCTCCGAGCTAATCATATAAAAAAAGAGGAATAATGAGAACCCGGGGAATTACAGACCAGTCAGCATAACTTCAGTACCCAGAAAGATAATGGAGCAAATAATTAAGCAATCAATTTGCAGACACCTAGAAGATAATAAGGTGATAAATAACAGTCAGCATGGATTTGTCAAGAACAAATCATGTCAAACCAACCTAATAGGTTTCTTTGACAGGGAAAAAAGCCTTGTGGATAGGGGGAAGCAGTAGATATGGTATACCTTGACTTTAATAAGGTTTTTGATACTGTCTCACATGACCTTCTCATAAGCAAACCAGGAAAGTACAACCTAGATGGAGCTACTATAAAGTGGGTGCATAACTAGTTTGAAAACCGTTCCCAGAGAGTAATTATCCACAGTCAAACTGGAAGGACATATCAAGTGGGGTCCTGCAGGGATCAGTTCTGGGTCCAGTTCTGTTCAATATATTCATCAATGATTTAGATAATGGCATAGTGAATACACGTATAAAGTTTGTGTACAATACCAAGCTGGGAGGGGTTGCAAGTGTTTTGGAGAATAGGATTAAAATTCAAAATGATCTGGACAAACTGGAGAAATAGTCTGAAGTAAATAGGATTAACTTCAATAAGGACAAACACAAAATACTCCACTTAGGAAGGAACAATCAGTTGCACACATACGTAATGGGAAATGACTGCCTAGGAAGGAGTACTGCAGATAGGGATCTGGGTGTCATAGTGGATCACAAGCTAAGTCTGCGACAACAGGGTAACATGGATGCAAAAAAAACCAAACATAATTCTGGGAGGTATTAGCAGGACTGTTGTAAGCAAGATACAAGAAATAATTCTTCTGCTCTACTCTGTGCTGATTAGGCCTCAGTTGGAGTATTGTGTCCAGTTCTGGGTGCTACATTTCAGGAAAGATGTGGACAAATTGGAGAAAGTCCTGAGAAGAACAACCAAAATTATTAACTGTCTAGAACGCATGACCTATGAGGAAAATTTGGGTTTGTTTAGTCTGGAGAAGAGAAGACTCGAGGGACTTGATAACAATTTTCAAATATATAAAAGGCTATTATAAGAAAGAGGGCCAGGAAATTGTTCTCTTTAACCTCTGAGGATAGGACAAGAAGCAATGGGCTTAAATTGCAACATAGGCAGTTTAGGTTGGACATTAGAAATAACTTCCTAACTGTCAGAATGGTTAAGCACTGGAATAAATTGCCTAGGGAGGTTGTGCAATCTCCGTCATTGGAGATTTTTAAAAGCAGGCTAGACAAACACCTGTCAGGGATGTTAGATAATACTTAGGGCTAGTCTACACTGGCAGCGCTTTAACATGGCTTGTGTAGTCGGGGCAGAGCACTGGGAGAGAGCTCTCCCAGCGCTTTAAAAAACCCACCTCCATGAGAGGCATAGCTACCAGCACTGGTGCACTGTCTACACTGGCACTTTACAGCACTGAAACTTGCTGTGCTCAAGGGGGTGTTTTTTCACATCTCTGAGCGAGAAAGTTGCAGCACTGTAAAGTGCCAGTGTAGACAAGCCTTTAGTCTGGCACTGAGTGCAGGGAACAGGACTAGAAGACCTCTTGAGGTCCCTTCCAGTCCTACAATTCTATGATTCTATGAGTAATGCTGTTCTCTTTTGGGCTTAAAGTGTGAAGAACATTGTTGTATGTCAGTGAATAGTAGCAATGAATTGCAGAGTGCCACAACTGTACATATTTCTTTCTTTGTTTACTCTTCTCCTGGCTTTGTAGCCAGTTAACTGTGTTTGTGAATCAAGAGCAAAGGCCCTAATTTTTCTATTGTGTGAAAAGCCTTAAATCTTAAAAACTATGGACAGTTTGAAGGACCCTACAAATTAGTTCCCTCCAATGCACATAAAAGTCTGTGGATATTGTTTGTCATTTTTAAATCTTGGGAAGTAGGAGCATTGTTGTATTCTTGTAAATCTCATACAGATTTGGCAAAGCAGACCTATTTTAAAAGGAAAATGTGATTTGAGAAATGTGATTTTCCATAAACATAGAGGACTAGATTGTAACAATACAATGTACTTTGGATAAGGTGCAGTGGATAAGGTGAGCTGATCTAGGAGTAGGCCAGAGAGCAATTTGTGACTCTGAGAGTTGCAGTTTGGTCATTGGTCTTTCCTTACTCTGGGGAAGAAGTGATCTGCACCAGCTCTTTTCAGGCACATTATTTCCTCCTTTACACTAGATGAGTTGTCCTGGCTGGGGCAATGGGAGATGCAAGGAGTCAGGGTTGGCCCTTCTATGCAGAATGGGGAAGAGCAGCCCACAGAGGCTGCTTTACACTCTCTCTGTTGCCCATCTAGGCAATTAGCACTTGCAGGTCAGCAAGGGGCAGTCATGATCTTGCAGCAGCTGAACAAATTATGTGTTCTTATTTTTGATAGGTAAACCAACATGATTTATTGTCTCATTACTTAGGCCAGAATCTTCCCTCCTTAGTCATGCAGAATAGTACTTTCCTCCATTACTAGTCCCACTGATTTCATTTGGACAATTTGTGGAGCAAAGTACCACTTTCACTGTCAGAAGACAAGATACTGGGCTAGATGGACCACTGGTCTGACCCAGGATCACTGTTCTCATGTATCATTTAGCTTTCTTTTTAACTCGTTCAAATCCTGAGGTCTTTTCTGAGCTGTTTGTTTTTTCAGTTAAGCTGAGTAAAGACCTCAAGATTTGGGCCAGTTAAAGGTAAGATATGTAGATTGTTTATAGCATTTTTCAAAAAAGATAAGGAGCATATTTTTCAGAGGAAATGGCTAAGGACAGAGATATGAAAGCCCAGCTTTTTGCAGACTATTGAGAAAGTGCTGGGGTAGGAGTTGGGGTGGTTATATTCATGGGCAGTCCTTTTCTACTTGCATTATTTTGTGCGATTTAACTTATAGGATAGGTGCTCAGAGCCTAGGATGGGCACCCGTATCTATATTTTATACATTCAAATCCTATTCTCTAAGCTTGAAGTAGGGCATAGAAGGCCCATACAGATTCTCCTCCAGCCTCAGCTATGGGGTAAAGCCACTGGATAAATCAATACAACTCACTAATTTATACACAATTAACTTTATTTGGAAAGTTGGAGGTTACATTTAAATTTTAAGATGCAGCCCTAGCACTGAAAATGTGAATAGAGGTGAACATTTAAAAAAAAAGTACAAAATTGATTTAACTGCCAAACTCCCAACAACAAATGGTAAAGGCAGAAAGCAAAGTCAAAGATCAAGGGTTTGAAAACGTAAGGGTTATCTGGTGGCTGTGCAGAGCACCGCTGCTGATCTCCAATTTGTAATTTAAGAAAATGCATCATCCCCATCCTGCTATGATACAACCTCAGATTTTGCATCCACAATCAATTATAGGCATAAAAATGGAGGATGTTCTAAAAAACGTGGCCCAATAAATTCTTCATCCACAGATGACTTTTAATTTGCGTAAGAGGAGCCTTTTAAAAGGCCACAGAATCTGGCAATGCTCATTTGAAATAATATAATTCCACTGCACATTAGCTGTTTGGCTGTATCGACATTTACCTGTACAATGTCAGCTCACAGATTCTATCCCTTGTAAAGCGTGACAGGTCACTGGATAGACATTTATCACTTACGACACAGCCAAGTGCCTAGATTTCAAACCACTTGTATCAATGATTACAAACAGTCCTATGGTGACCACAGGAGATTTAGTGAAGGCTGCCATGTCATTACTTTAAAAATTCTAACGCAGACAGGCATACAGTAGTCACCTGCTGAACACAACCTTTCTCGTACCTTCAGGTTTCATGAACTCAAATGTACTGAAGTAGAGTCTGTAGGAATGGAGATTTGGGCTTTTGTATTATTGCATTCTCCATGTAGACAAGCTGATGAAAGAAATCAACCAGAAACTGTTACAATGGAATCCTCTTGTTCTGCAGTACATTTTTACATTGCTTTAGGTCAGTGTCACAGGAGACTTAAGCTTCCAGAGCCACACAGCATGAAGGTATTAAAACTCATCATAATCTGATTGTTCTTATTTATTATTATTTGTTAAATGCTGACAATAGGAATGATTTCCTAAAGCTCTTAGTACTGGCCAGATCTACTCCCATTTAAGTCAATGATAAACTCCCATTGATTTCAAAGGCAGCAGAATTAGGCCAATATGGAGTGCTTTTGAAAGTCTGGTACAATGTGCTCAGTTCTATACAAGACAATATATATATGAAGACTGTTAGCAGTTTGGGGCAGGGACTATCTAAAAGACAGGCACAGAAAGACAGGATGCACTGTGAAGACCCACAGCAGGGAATAAGGCATTTAAAATTAAATATATGCGCCTTTTTATTCATATGCCCCCTCTGACTATGGAAATGTATAATTCAGTTTTGATTCAGAATAAACTAATAATGGATGGAGGGAAAGAGTTCATGGGTCAGATCCTCAGCTGGTTTAAATCAGCATAGCAGTTTATACCAGCTGAGGGTATGGTCCCATGAGACTATTAAATGACTCTTAATTATTACATGAAAATAGCTGCTTCCATGGAGTTTTCTCCCTCCTCTGACCCCAAGAAAACTTTCATATAATGGTTAACTCCAGTCTCTTGATTTCAAAGTAGATTTTAAACTCCAACATGACACCAGGACCAATTTTACTTTACTTTATTTATTTTGAGGGATAGCAAGAAGGCAAAACAAACAATTCCTTCAGATTTGGAAAGATAAATGAGGAGCATATCTTTTCCAAATGTATAAAGACAAATTAATGAATGTTAAGCAATCATACTTTTAATCTAGCAATATACACTGGATGGAGAAATAGTCATGAAAGGTACATAAAGTCAGTCCCTCCCTGCAATGAATAAGATAAAACATGCAATATATTTAGAACACATAATGAAGTAAGACGCCAATGAAAGAGACCATAAGAGTTTAAAGAGATGGCAGAAGTAATTACCTGACAGAAGACATTGGCATGAATAATATTGCCACTCCAAACTCATACTGATAAAATCTGTATACTACAGTATATGATCAGTATATTACACACTGGCCTGTTTCCCATCAGTATATTACACACACACGCACATAATGGCCTCTTTCCCGTCTTATACTAGTTTTACGTTGTGTACACCTCCATTTATTTGAGTGCAGTTACTTCTGATTTCTACTGGTGTCACAGAAGAAAACAACCCAAACTATATATCTTAAATCGTCAAAGGTTTAAATAAAGGTAACCGGCAATAATTCAAAAATAATGGCTAATGAGTCTTTGAGCAAGTAACAAAAAGAGTTGTAAGTGAGAAACGATCAACAAAAGCTTACTGTACAGTGCAACACTGAAATTTACTCCACAAGGTCATTAAATGTGCTGCAGATGCAGACCTATATAAATTGATAAAGACTGGCTGTGACAGCAAAGGGAAAAGGCACATGTGAGGAGTACCAATGTGTTCTGAAAGGATGCAGCTACTACAACACCATTTAACTCTGTATTAGGTTCTGATTTGACCTAGGAAAAGGGGTGTACACTAGGGTAATGAAATTTGTGGATGCTACATAGTAGGAAGGGGCAATCAATAGAAAGCAGAAGGGCAAAAAAGAACAACTCAACTAGAATGGACCCAGAGGAAGGTAAGTGCCTTATGAAATTAAGCGTAGAGAAACATAAAATAATGAGATTAGGGACACAAAATAAGAAAAGGGCTTCTGCCCTAAATAATCATATGGTACAAAATACTGAGCAAAGTAAGGATCTGGAGATAATGACAGATAAAGATCAAAAAGCTTCAGTACAATGGTTAATAAAAATGGTAGCATTGATTCAGAGCGGGAACAAAAATATGGCAGATGAAGTTATTCTGACCCCGCATAAGGGACTTATGAATGAGGCCACACATGAAATAGTGTGAAGGGCTCTGAAGACTGTATAAAACATAGCAGAGGAAGAGAGAATACAGGGCAAAAGAAAAAGGTAGACAGCAAACTTAATTATTCATAAAGGTCAGAGAACACAACCAAATTGTCTGCTGTCCTTGCAAAGGAAACGAATGAGAGGGGACCTCATTGAAGAATTCAAGTTTTAGAAACACATAGAGGGTACAGGTGCTACAGAATTAGTATCTGAGCTAGTAAATGCTGGCGGGATATAAGGATCTAAACAAAGACAGGGAAGTATCTTTAGAAGGAGTAATTAATGCATGGGAATGCATTGAAGAATTCTGCAATAGGAACAACTAGAATAGCTATTTTATTTCCTCTTGATAATTATTTTCTAGGACACTAAAGGCCCATTTTTCAAACTTGGATGACTATGTCAGCACTTTAGGGCCAACATTTTTAAGTTTGAGCACCTAGAACCAGATTTAAGGGAAAAATTACAAAGCACGTAAAGGATTTAGGAGCACAAGTCCCAGTAAAAGGCCGTGCTTTTTTAAAATGTCCCCCTTAAGCACCAGCGGGTATATCTACACTGCAATTAGACACCTGTGGCTGGCTCATGCCAGCTGACTCAGGCTCTCGGGGCTCAGGCTAAGGGGCTGTTTAATTGCTGTGTAGAGATGTTTGGGCTCAGGCTGAAGCCTGGGCTTTAGGACCCTGTGTGGTGGGAGGGTCTCACAGCTCAGGATGCAGATGAAACGTCTACACTGCAATTAAACAGCCCTTTAGCCCATGTCCTATGAGTTCAAGTCAGTTGGCACGGGCCAGCTGTGGGTTTTTAGTTGCAATGTAGAATTGCACTCCCCTCAGTGTAAAAATGAAGCCCTAAGGCCCAGCTCTTCAAAGGCATTTAAGCATCTAACTCCCACTGAAATCAATGGGAGTTAGGCACCTAAACAACTTTGAAGAGCTGTGCCTCGGAGCTGAATGTATATGTCTGTAGGTATAAGTCTGTGCAAGAGTGTGCGTGTGTATGTGTGTGCATGCAGACCTGTGTGTGTGTGTGTATTTCCAGCTCGAAGATATGTTTCTCACCTTTGATCTAGCTCTTGTCCTATCTCTTCCATTTCTGTGCCTTTGGCTTTGAAAGCCGATGGATTATCACACTGCTGTTTCTACATCACTTTTTATCATCCTTCAAGATCACAGCTTGAACAATTTGGAACAGCTGCTCATTTTTCACAGACCAAGAAGGACCATATGTTTGATATCAACTCTTTTAGCATGTTTTTAATACAACAGCTGGCAAATGCATTTTTGTTATTACTAAACTACTATTAAGGTTTTACACTGCCTGCACTTGAGCTCTGTACCTATTCTACTCACATTGCAAGTCCAGAGCAATAATACCTGACAGCTAGAAATTATGCATACTGGAAATCATACTAAACTAACTAGACGCATTAGTTTTTGGTGATTTAATTGACGTAGTGTTTCCTGTTGATACTGTATCATTGTATTGGCTTCTAATATTCCAAGCCTTGTTTGATATTCTGGGATTTGTCATATATTTTCAAATGATACTGTATGTCACTAATCAGATATATAACAGGGGCTGGATTGTTGGCATACATTATCCGATTCAATCAGATTAATGGACACAGCAAGTATTCATTCTTCTAAATACACAAGACTGATAATGGGAGGATGGGTTACATTTTCCAAGATGGCTACCTGATTTAGGAGCCTAAATTGCCTTTTCAAAAGTGACCTAGGCACTAAAGGTGGGATTCACAAATGGGTTAAAAACCATAACTGCCACAGTAATCAATGATCATTAGACACCTAAATACTACTGTGAATCCTCCTCCAAGGACCCTCCATCCCACTGACTTTCAGTGAGACTTAGAGTTGGAGTTACAAAAGGACTTAGGCTCCTAACTGCCACCTTAAGTGTCAAATCGGAAACAGCCCCACTGGGATTCATAAAAATGTCACTCAACTGCCACCAAACCCTGTAGGTGTCTAAAATCACTTGGTGCCTAATTTTTGCAGTAAAATTTCCCTAGGCACCTATATTTCTGCCTCTGAGCATGTGCACTGCAGCCCCACACCTGGCATCTGGATGCCTAATCCCCAGAGCGGTATGAACCGGGGTAAGATACACATTCCTCCACCTAACTTTCCTGGCGGGGGGGAGGGGGGAAGGGGCTGATCTGGTAAGTGAGCACAGAGTTCCCCTACTGGACTGGGCCCCTATCAAGAAGTTTACACAAAACAGCAGGGGGTGGGCAGGTGGATGACTTCCCTTAGAACTTTTATCCACTGTGAATAAATAATTTAAAAAAGTCATTGAAACAGAGAGACTAGATGTGGGTCTCCCTCCTCCCAGGTCAGTGCTCTAACCAGCAGGCAACAGACATTCTTGTGCTCATTTATGCTCCCCTCCCATGATTCTTTCATTATTTGCCCACAATGCATCAGGAGAGACTGAAGGAGCAACAGATCCTTTCAAACCTTGGGTGGGGGGGGGGGCTTGAACCAACTATCTCCCACTAAGTCAAAGGTTCATGTTCATTTTCACACACACACACTCACTCTCTCTTTTCCAGGAGATTTTCCCCCCCAACATGACATAATGTCAGTTTCTTAAAATATCCTGTTAAACTCTCCTGGATTGCTTTCAATAATCACCGGAAAATTGATGCCGATTCCGGGAGACTCCTGGCCAATCCTGGAAGGTTGGCAACCCTCTCTCTCCGTCCCTGTAGGCCGGGCCAGCTCCAGGCACCAGCTAAAGAAGCAGGTGCTTGGGGCGGCCAAGGGGCGGCACGTGAAGTGAAGGACCTGCAGCTGAATTGCAGCTGAAGAGTGGAGCGGCGCAATCACGCTGCCGCAGCTTATTTATTTATTTATTTAGCCGCTTGGGGCAGCAGAAAACCTGGAGCCAGCCCTGCCTGTAGGTGCCCAATGCCAAGAGAGATTATCCAGCTGAGAAACCCAAGTGGAGGGAGGCGTCTCCCTGCAGCCCAGACTTAGACGCCTATCTGCAAGGATGGGGCTTAGCACATACCCCGCAGCTTGGCATCTGCCATTGGCTAGCTTAGGCGAGGAGCCATGTAGCATGCTGGTTTTTGTGAATCCCATTCTGAGGCACCTCTCTCTCCACGTGCATTGTATAGGGAGCCGAGGTGTCGAACTCAGGCTTTGTGAATCCCAGTGATTTTCTAGGTGCCTAAAACTTAGGCATGGTGACACTCAGCAGTACCACACCTACTCTTCTTTGTGACTCTAGCCCTTAGCCTCATAGGGGTGGCCATTACAAAGGGGAAGATTGGTGGTGCCCTGCCTATCTCGCCCATGGGGCTTGATCCAGTCAGTGTTCACGAAAAATGCTTAACTCCGCACAGAATGGCGGGATAGGAGCAGCATCAGCCTCCTTTATAACCTTTAGTCCAGTGGTTACAGCACTCACCTATAATATGCAAGACCCTGGTTCACACATCCCCTCTATCTAATGAGGTGCATGCCCTGGGCTATGGGGTATTATGATATGGGTTTCTCTCAGTCTCTCCTATTGAGGCAGTTCCACTTTGGATAAAGAATGAAATATGCATTGGTCCAGAGAGTGAGGGAGAATGACTAGTGGTTAGGGCACTCCCCTGAGAGATGAGAAACTCAAGTTTACATCACGTCCCATTGACAAGCAGAGGGAGAAGTCTCACATCCTGACACATAACCACTGGGCTCAAGGTTATGAGGGAACTCTTTCAGCCTCTGTCCTCCCCCACCAATCCCCAAGAGGCAGGGTCCCAACCCAACT
This sequence comes from Mauremys mutica, assembly GCF_020497125.1. Taxonomy (NCBI): domain Eukaryota; kingdom Metazoa; phylum Chordata; order Testudines; family Geoemydidae; genus Mauremys; species Mauremys mutica. Next base: position 255,521,586 of record NC_059072.1, read on the forward strand.
CCGTGGAGACACTGGCAAACCTCCTCTGGACTGTGGCGAGAGCCTGAAGAAGGAAAATGAGTCAAAGGATTTTAAAACATTTTCCCACAGTGACACAACAGCCACATTTTCTTTTCCTTGGGGGTTTATTCCCTCTTCTCTTCAATGCAAATTTTGGAGTGTTTCTGTTTCAGCTGAGGGCTGAGAAGCTGAGGTGGCATCCTGGCAACCAATGTGAAATTTCAGAGTGTAGGTGCCAATTAGAGCATCTAGTCAGAGAAGAGATACATGCATATTGAAAAAATAAGAGTACAGAGATTATTCAAAACCCTCCACTCTGATTGGCCATTAGCCAGTCAGAATGCAGGAATTTACTGTAATGTTATTAAGAAATAACCATCTAGTGATTATGCATATCAGACACTTAGGATCAGAGTTTAAAGAATTGAATTAGTGAGAAAAAACACCATATGGTTTTCCTCAGTAACTACAACATCCCTATGCTCTCAATGGATGAGACAATTCCATTTCAGGATCATTATGTCTCAGTATTAAGGTTGCCATTCAGATAGGTCAAAGAAGAGACAGCCCTAAATTTTCAAGCCTGGGTGCCTGAAGTTACAGTTCTAAACCAATTTTTAGGCACCCAAATGAGAGTAGTCTGGTTTTCAGAGATACTGAACACCACAAATCCCATATTATGGATTGTTCTTTTTTAGCAAAAGACTTCTAGTACAAATTCCCTGTTCCCATGATTATTTGATATTCGTATTACAATAGTGTCCAGAAGACCCAAGAGATCCAGGCCTCATCATGTTAGCATGCTAGCTTGAGCAGAACCATCACATGTCTGTCTACTCCATGTGATAAGAATCAGACTTAGTTACTGTTATTTTTGACAGATAGTACACTACTGCTGTACCTTTTCTTTGAATCACTGCCCTTTATCGTTAACATGAACTTATTGGAAAGAGTGTATATCAGGAGCTGCTCTTTCTAAGGAACATTATTCTGGGATACATTGTGCATTTATTTTATATGAGGAATATAAGCATGAATACATCTCCATTTCTGATGGAGCCATGTACACTGTCTCTTGTAGCATCAGCAGTTAAGTTTCAGCATAAAAACAGTTATCCTTAATTTAGTTCTACTGACTATCATTTGCTAGTCTAACACAAGCTGTTGATTGACATGTGGATATAGAAAAAAATGTATTTGGAGATGGAACAACTATAGCAGAATACCCATGACAGAAGAAACATTATTCTTAACAAAACAGCACTTACAGAACAATGTCAAAGAAGAGAGAGGCAGAAAACTAAACAGTATTCTAAAACTGCACCAATGTTGAAAAAGAGATCAAACTTTGTATGAACTATGAAACTTTTAAGTGAAGTAAAGCTTCAGTGTTCAGCAATATCATCTTCAAAGAGATGTGCCAAATAGTTTGGGATGAGTTCAAATATTTCCTCCAACAGAGACAGGTACAATTGGGTTTTGAGGAGCCTGGGAGTGTAGGAGGATATCTCTAGAGTGAAGGTAGATTGCTGGTGAGGGTGGGACTTGGCAGAGAACATTCTTCAGGCAAGAGCTAGCAGATAAAATGAGTTTTATAGAATAGACCATTGAAATAACGTTATTGTAGGAGGGACACACCATTAAGATGAATATTTGTTGTTTAATTTGTTTGAGGATTTTTAAAAAAAAACACTTTCATTATGAGTTGGGATGCAATCAGAGGTAGTTACAAAGCTGAAATAAAAAAGGTTCTTTCTGGGTTCTAATTACTGAACTTCAGACTTGACTGCACCGTGTTTTGGTTCAGAATCTGCCTGACCTTTATGTTGGGAAGGGGAACGCATAAGAAATCTTTGCCCTGGTCCTGGTATAGTCCATATAAAGACCAGGCAGAGCTGTAGTCCCCACTCTCTGGAGTGTGCAGGGGCTGTTGCAACCCTAGTACCCTGGAGTAGTAGGAGGGAGGAATTAGAGCCATGGCTTCGCTCCTTCCCAAGAATCAATGAAAGCTAGGCCCTTAGTGCCAAACCTCAACATTGTCATTCAGGCAAATCCCATTTGACTTCAGTGTGGGTGGGTGGGTGGTGAGGGTCATGAGTAAGTACTGAGAAAGGACTTCTTTAACATAGTTTAGTTTCTATCAAGCTGCCAAATGCATGCCTGAAATGGATTGCCAATGTCACAGTCTTTCTTTCATCTACTTCTATAAGGTCCTCATTGCCATAGCACAGAGCATGTAAGTGTTCTAGGGCTTCTTTCAGCTTTGCAGAACATGGTATATGTTAATAGCATTCATTTAAGACAGGGAGTATGCACTAATATGGGTCAAAGCAAAATGACAGATGACATACCTTCTCTCTGGTCTCTGATCACTCCTCAATTGTTTCATGCAACAATAATGGTGAAGCATATATACACCTCTACCTCGATATAACGCTGTCCTCGGGAGCCAAAAAATCTTACTGCGTTATAGGTGAAACCGCGTTATATCGAACTTGCTTTGATCCACCACAGTGCACAGCCTCTCCCCCCGGAGCACTGCTTTACTGCGTTATATCCGAATTCGTGTTATATTGGGTCGTGTTATATCGGGGTAGAGGTGTATGAAGCAATAGCTTGTGCAACCAAGGCAGCCATCTCTAGATAAGGCATCAAGGACTTGCATGGTTCCAGGCACCAGACAGGTTGTGTTACCTAATTATTTTGTTGCAGTCATGTCAATACTTATTCAGCTTTGATTAACAATTAACATATTTATTAGCAAAATCAAGCACCTGAATACAACACAATTTTTTGGTTTGCTTTTTTCCCCCACTAAGAATAAGAATGGAAATTTGGTCAATAATTACCACTGAGAAGCTCCTGCATTATAGATTGGTAATGCAGTTTCTTTCAGCCATGAAGTAATTTAACAGATAACCGATAGATTAAACAGTTCTGTTATAGGCTGAACATTAAAATGGGATTTAACTTAATTTTTACATCAATATCATCTACACCAAATTTGTTTCCAATATCTAACACTGTAAGATTAGTTATGACAAGTAACAGAGAAACATAAGGATTAAACTTAAATACTGAATTGGTCTTTTAGTATTAGCTGACGTATGACAGTATGAAAAATGTGTTTGGCACATTGTTTTGTTATAAGAAAGCATTTATGCCCATAAGTATTGATATATAAAGAAAGAGCTATGGAGAAAGGATTGAATCATGAGACAATATGCTGGCAAAATACAAGCCCCTCACATATCAGGTCAGTCACCATGCTAGCAAAGAACAGCCAAAGGAAATCCTCCTGACTGAGTCCTACAGACTGGAAGAACAGAACTGGGTCAATACCACGAAGAAATCTTCTGATCAAATCCATATGGCGGTTCACAAAAATCCAGCAATTACCAAGGGGGTCTGTATTTTTAAGAAGCTTAACTACATGGTCCCATTAAAAGAACTGATGATATTAAAGCTGTAATTCTGATTTTGTGGCAGGATTTGAAAGCCCTACTTGGTTAAAATCCAACATATAGACCTGATGGGTGATTGTCATAGATTGGACCTGTAGGGGACCCCCGTAGTGTGAGGGTGGGAGTCTACTTCATCACAGATGTCCCTCTCTGGCTGAAGGCACCATTGCAGAGCCAGTTTGGAGTGCAGTCTCCGGATTGTAAGTCTCAGAGAGGGCTCTCCCCCACTTTAAGGCATGACCACAGTCTAAAAATGAAAAGAAGGCAACAAAACTAATCCTGCAGCCCCGAAACCAGCCTGGGTTAACTCGCTGTGCTTCACAAGGCAAAAGTTAAATAGACTCTGTGAAGGAGGCTGGGTTTCAAATTCACGGAGTATCTGAGAAGCCATAGCTCAGAGCCCTGGGCTCTAATGAAAAGCAAAGCAATGTATCAATGGTCCTTTATATTTCTAGAGGGTACAGGTGGCAGAGGGTCTTCAGCAGCTTTCTGGATATGCAGCTCTTGCTCTGCCTCTTTCTTAGTGCCACCCTCCACTGGGCTTGAACTACCCTTTTAAGGAGCCTCCCCGCTCCAGGTGCAACAGATCTCACAGGTGCACCGGGTTGGGGCCACTTGTGCCCAGAGGAGCTCTTTATCCGCTTCCTGACTGTGATGGCAACCTTTCCCGCCACATACCTCACCCCTCAGGAACTCAAGATCCCCCTCATCCAATGCCAATTCCCCCATTTCCTGTGAAAAGAAGTCCACATTGCTGTGTTTTCTCTGGCATGATGTTGTACCCTAAAACTATAAGGTGGGAGAGAGAAATACCCTCACGTAATATGGAGCTTCATCTCTTTAATTGTGCTTAGCCACCAGAGGGGGGCATGGAGCATGATGAGGGGAAGGGGTTACCTGTAAATAATACCTAAAAGATCCTATGGCCCATTTGACTGCTAGCACTTCCTTTTCAATCATGGAAGAGGCCTTCGCCCTGGGGAACAGATTCCTTCTTAGGTACAGAACTGGGTGTGCCTCACCATTCACTACCTGTAACAGTACAGCACCCAGGCCTACATCAGAGGCATCCATCTGTAAAATGAACTCCTTTGAGAAATCTGCATTGAAGAGGAATAGCTCCTGGCACATCTGATTTTTCAAGATGTTAAAGACCTTCTCACAGTTGCTTCAGTGGATCTTTTTTGGACTACTTTTTATTAGGTCCATCAAAGGGGCCGTGTTAGAGAGAAATCTAAGAATAAGCCACCTGTCATAGCCAGCTAGCTCATAGAAGCATCTGACCTGTTTCTTTGCTTGAGGAATGGGACATGCCAACAATGACAGCCCTTTAACTAGCAGCCTACGTTGGCTTTCTCCCATGTTATAACCCAGGTAAGTAACTTCTTAATTTGCCACTTTGCATTTGGCTGAGTTGGCCATAAGACCCGATTCTGCCAAAGATGGATTGTACTTGTCACCAGCAGCCATCCCAGTTGGCATTGTACATAACAGTGTCAACCAAATATGCAGCAGCAGACTGCTGATGAGGCATAAGTGCCTTGTCCATCAAATGTTGCAGCTGCTCCATGTAAGCCAAAGGGTATTGCCCAGAAGTGGAAGAACTTAAAGGGTTTCAAAAGGCTGTTTTTTCCTATGGTTCAGGAGACAAGGGCATCTGCATAAAACCTTTTGTAAAATCTAAGGTAATAAGGTACTTTGCAAAACCATCAGGTTCTGGAACAAGGACGATGAGACTTTGCCAGTCACTTTGGGACTCCTGAACTACCCCTAGATACAGCACAGCCTGCAACTCCTCCTGGATGATCTTTTACATCTTTCAAGTTCAGGGCTGAGGGTTCTCTCTCACCCACTGTCTGGGACCAATGTGATGGTGTTTCAGCCAGGTTCAGGTGGGGGCAGAGGAGAATATATTGGGGAAAGCTGCAATGATGTGTAAAATCTGATCTCTTTGTTCAGGTAGGAGTTCTGTGCCCATTTGTATTGGCTCTTGGTGAATAGGCACTTGGGGCTTTGGGTGTGGCAGGTAAAGAGTTACTAAAATCCCCTCTCTAGTTTTCCAAGGCTTAAGCAACTTCACATGGGAGATCCTAGTTTCTTTCCACCTGGTCCACAAAGCCAACTTGATGAACCACTTCAAAAAGTCCTTGCCACCTGGCCAGCGATTTGGATTCTGTGCTGGGAAGCAATAATATTCTGTCTCTGGGTTGGAAGTTCCATGTGGCGGCCATCTCCAGTTTTCCTAGCTCATGGATAATCTCCAGAAAGTACTGCCAATTCTAACCAATAACAACACGATAGGCCAATGTTGAGGACAGAACAACCAGGAGGGCATCTATGTGTTGCCCCATAGTTAACCATAGTCATCTCCTGGGGAAGGCCTTCACATCCTCATGAATGTAATGGAGGAAGACTATCTCCACAGAGGTCCCTTTGGCTCCAGCCAAGGAAGTCTGCACCCTAGTCTGACTACATCTGGAGTCCAACTGACCTTGCATTTTCATTCCATTGATCGATACAGGGCCCATTATTTTGGTGGGTCTTTTCTTACATGCTCTGCTAGCTGCTGTCCACACTTAGCGTACTCGCACTCTGTCAAGGGACAATCTCTTTGGATGTGTCCTGGTTGCCCTCATAAGAAACAGTTCATCATATTGTGGTCTGAGCCCATACTCTCATTCGAAGATGACCCCGCCTGCTGTGGGGTTGGGCATCTAAGTTGGTAGCAGAGCCAGGGGCCAAAGTCCCTGGTTAGGTTTCATCCAGGCCCTTCATGGCCTGTTGCTGTGACTTGTCCACAGTCGGGGTGGGGGTGGGGGAGCTGTCCTAACTGCCAGGAGGCTGAAGACCAGGGTACTAGTCCCTGCCAGAAGAGGGTGTCCTCCTCTGACCAGGCTTCATGTGAGGCCAGTCAGCATCTTAGCCCTGAGTTGTCCTCTTCCCTGCCCTCCTACCTCATTGCATGTCTGGGGTTTATCAGCAACCTTAAAGTTCTTCATCAGCTGGATTCCATCAGTTAAAGACTCAGACGGTGCCTCAGTACCCACTCCCATCCCCCAGTGGGGATTATTTGTACAAACTGCTCTATCGATATTAATGTGGTCCCTTGAGCTCCAGTCCACTCCTCTGGCTGTAACCACTGCCGGCAATGGTCCTTCATTTCTTGGGTTACCGCCCGTGGCTGGGCTCTGCAGGGATATGTTTCTATCCAGAAGCAGTGGCAATGGATCTCCTCACTGATACTGAGAAAGTCCAGGATGGCAATGCATAATTCCATGAAGCCACAGGGTCAAGCCCTCAGTAGGCTGCCTAGGCCAGGCCAGCCAGGTGTGGGGCCAGCACAAGGGCCTAGTGCTCTGGAGACCACTGGGAGAAGATTTCCACCTGCTCAGAAGTGTCAAGAGATTTTCAGGTCATTGACTGGCCCCATGTTAGTCACCTTCATGGATCCTGGTTAGAAGCAAAGGGCCTGGGCCTACAGTTCTGGCAGCTGGACATCTGGCAGGCTGTAGCCCCATCAATAACTAGTCTACTAGGTTCTGATGCAGTCTTTCAACCGAGTCACCATCTCACGCAGCAGCTGTGGTTGTTGGGTTGTCTGCAGTTTTTGCTATGTGACCCACTGCTGCAGCAATTGCTGCTGGAACTGCTGTTGTTGGTTCTCCATTGGCCACTTGCACCACTACTCTGGATCCAGGCCATCTGGATTCTGTTTCTCTTGTGTGGGGGATTTCAATCTCCTTTTAATTTACCCTTGCATCAGGGTTTGAAAATGAATGCCCGCATTCTCTCCCATTTGTCAGAGGCTATATCTCTAGGGCACCTCCATGGAGTCAGAGTGGGCGCCCCCATAGAGTCAGGGTGGGTCCCTCTCTTGTCAGAACCCCCCTCTCTGGCTGAAGGCATTGCTGTAGTGCCAGTTTGTAGTGAGGGGTACAGTCTCCCAGCTGCAAGTCTGGGGGTGGAGAGAGGGGAATTTCCCTCCATTTCAAAGCATGACCACAGTCCAAAAATAAAAAGAAGGCAAACAAAATAATCCTGCAGCCCAAAAACAGTCACTGTCCTTCACAAGGCAAAAGATAAATAGACTCTATGAAGAGGGGTTGGGTTCCTAACGCCCTGAATGTGTGAGAGGCCGAGGTTGAGTGCCCTGGGCTCTAATGAAAAGCAAAGCAAAGAAACAATGATCCCTTTACGTTTTCAGAGGATCCAGGTGGCAAAGGCTTTTCAGCAGCTTTCTGAGTAAGCAGCCCCTGCTCTGTGGGGCCAGAGAACTCTGTGTTCTTGTTGTGCATCCTTCTTAATGACATCCTCCACTGGGCTTGGATCCTCCCTTTTAAGGAACCGCCCCTCTCCAGGTGCAACAGACCTCACAGGAGCACTGGGTTTAGGCTAACTGTGTTCAGCCCTTCTTGATTGGAGTGGGAACCTGTCCCACCTCAGTGAAAAATCATAGTGTCACACATGCACAGAGCTGACATGCTGAATACAGGTATAATGTCATGAAATGCCCATTGCAGAAGTCAAGACATATTTTAAACTGAACTCCCCATGTGATGCAGTTGATATAAAGCCAGCAGGGATCATCGTGATCATCCAGGCTGGCCACCCGTATAACAGGGGCCAAAGGACTTCCCTGAATTAATTCCTCTTTGAACTAGAACATAACTTTTATAAAACATCCAATCTTGATTTAAAAGTTTTCAGCAAAACACAATCCACCACAACTCTTGGTAAAGTGTTCCAATGGTTAATTACCCTCATTGTTAATTTTTTTTCCTGAAATTGTCTAGCTTCTGCTTGGATTTTGGATTTTGTTATACTTTTCTCTGATAGATTAAAGACTTCTCTATTATCAAATTTCTGTTCCCTATGTAGTTACTTATAAGCTGTTATCAGATAACTACAATATTTTTGTACACATTCACTATTAGGGAACTTGTACACAAAAGGATTCACAGTAATTCCTGATTACAAGTTTGAAAAGGGCCTAAAAGAGACATAATATGGTCTAAACACCTGCTAACTGGCACTCTGAATTTCCAAGCACTTAAAGTGATGGGATGACTGCACCAAAATAGGGGAGCTGTATCCGTCAAACCTTGACATCATAAGCCTTTGTGAAGTCTGATGTGCAAGCAACACCACTTCAGCACTCCTGAAAGAGATTTAATACACTGTACACCAAAACAAAAGATATTGGAGATGCATTTGTTCTAAACATGAATATGACGATATTTATAATGGAATACATTCTTTTCACAGACACATTTAGTTCAAGCAGCACTGATGAACCCAACAATATTTGAGGTCAATGAAGAAATCGAAGAGATCAGCTCTTAACTGAAGGAATTCATGAAAAAATTGCCAAAACAAGATGTGTTCCAGAGGTTGAAAGAGTTCAGTGCCAAGTGGAAACAAACGACAACGATCAAACTATAGTTAGCTGACCTACTTTAGGAAAGACTGATAAATGAAAGCGTTTATCATAAGATGGCTGACTGATTATCTGTTTGAAATGGGTTGGCGCTCGGGGGTGCTGTATTCTCAGACACCAGTTCATACTCTTGTTGTCAGGAGTAAGGAGGTGAAAGATTGAATCAGACTGGAGCTGTGACACCAGAGGCCCTTTGATAGTTCACTACCCTCTGTCACCAACTCTTGGCAGGCCTGAAATCTTCACTATACCTAACACACTGTTGTCATGATATTTACCCAAAAGGTGGCATGTAATATATCATTGGTAAACTAGTAACTCATTGATCATTCACATTCTTGCTTTATAGATATATGCTGGAAACATGACTAAAATGTGGTAAAACCAGGCATGTCAGGGGGAGTTGATAAACAGGTTTTCTCCAGACAAGAGTAAGAGGCCAACACACCTCAAACCAGGTATGGCTAAATTCAGTGGGCTATTCATTTGGTTCAGAGGTTGCAGAAAGTGATAATTTGCATTATAAAAATCACCAGTGGGAGAGAAGACAGCGTGGAGTTTACACAAGGCAGTATGGCGTCCGCAGCCAGGTGGGAAAAAGAGCTTTGTCTGGGCTTACTTTTCAAAGACTAAATTCCAAAGGTTTACTAGACTACAAAAGGAAACGGGAGAGAACCCCATAGTTATCCACTACTGGTCAGATAGCAGAGGGCTTTTGTACAGCTGAGAAAAGTGGATCCTTCAGCCAGGGGGTTGAAGTCCCTGGGAACTGAATATAGGCGAGAAACCTGCTTAGGCAAAGATAGTAACTTGCTGAAGTTAAGTTTTAGCCTTAGAAGCATTTTTTTAATTTTTTTTGCTTGTAACCCTTTTTATCTTTATCCCTTATACTTGAACTCACTTAACACCTATCACTTTTTGGTTAATAAACTTGTGTAACCCTTTATTACTCCTGCCCCAATAACAAGGAGATTGGAGATCCAACACCAGCCACAAGTGATCATCTAGGCAAGCAGTCCAATCATGCTGAGAACCTAGGCAGGGTGGGTGTGTCCATGCAAATGATATGAGCTTCTGAAGTCTTTTTCCACCGCTCACCACTAGATGTCAGGGGAGAGCTCATCCAGACTCTGCTTACACTTGTTTTACTTTTTCCCAAACCAAGCGAGTGCTTTGCATAAATTGAAGTGATTATTAATGCCTGTCAAGCTAACAAGCTGCTGTTTCTGTCTCTTTAAAGGATCAGTGAACTTAATAACTTCTGTGAGTATTTCAGGAGAGAGCTGGACACTGCAGGGAGACAGTTTTGAGGAAATGTGGGACTGTGAGTGTGTTGTGTCACTCTGAAAACACTAACTGGGCTGTGGAAGCCAAAGTGTGACCTACATGCATGTATGATAGCTGTTGGTGTCTGGGATGTGTGGCTGGTTGGCATAGTATTTAAGACACTCAGAGTTGCAGGGCAGGCAGTGGCACAAAATCTTACTGGTCTGGGTTTAATCCCAAAGTGTCACCGGAACCTAATCAGCCTCCCATCCTAATCAGAGGAGCTCGGTGAATATTGCAAGAATGTTTTCACAAACAGTCACTCACATTGTTAGATAGGCTTGCTTCAGCCCTGTTTGCACTTCTTAGGGATTAAGGTCTTATGTTTTGTGAACATTGATGTCATTGAGATTTATTGGCATGAAACGTGAATTTCAAAGTCAAGGAATTTCAGAAAGTGATTTTTTTAAATTCAAATATGTGAGTATTTGAGTTGGAAATGCTTACACGCTTACCCAAATCAGGACCAGAAACTGTGCCATATCTGCCCAATCACAAATAACCAACATAGAACAAACAGCAAACACAGAAAATGTTCATAGAATTAATAATAAAATCACCCAAAAGTCATCAAATACCTTGAACCATGAACAGATGACAGAAAATCATTTTCTGGCTCATGCATATGCCACAATCAGAGACAGGGTAAATTCATTGGGTGCATATTCATTGTGAATTCCTTGTTCTGCTTATTGGTGAGGAAGCTTACAGACACTGCTGTTTTACCTGTGATCATCTTGCATCTTGAAGAAGGATACCCAGAACCACACCATTTAGATGAGTATGATATTTATTCATTTCAGTTTATAAAAACTGTGCCCATCAAGTGCTCGGCTATGATAAAGTCAAACAAAATGGCTTCTGTTAAGACAAATCAGGTCTCTCCAATCTATTAGAATTCTTTGAGAAAGTGATGCAGTGAATAGAAAAGAACTGAAAATGTGAGTTATTTGGATTTTCAATAAAATCCTTGATAAAATTCTTCACAGGATGCTACAGAAACTGAATAATCACAGAATGAAGGTAAAGTTGTGCCATAGATTTTGTTAAGGGACAGAACACAAAGAGTAGGAATAAATAGTCAATTTTCAACATATAAAAAATTAATGGTGGGCTACCCTAGAGTTCGTTTGTATGACAAATGTTATTTAAAATGTATCAATGAGGCAATAATATTCGCAGATAACACAATTATTTCAGTTAGTCAAATCCAATGTAAACTGTTAAGAACTTCAGAAGAACTTAACAAAGCTAGGTGACTTTCATCATGGCAGATGATGTTCATATGCACACTGCAAGGAATGCTTTAAAATAGCCATGCACATTATGAGGTTCCAAATGAACTTAAGAAAGATAAAAGATTCAGGCATCAGTGGGGCTGGCTCAGTTAAAACATCTGCTCAATCTGCAAGTGGTCACAAAAGGAAAGTTACTAGCCTGTTTTAATAATGGGATAAATAATAATACTGAAACTTCTGATAGAATTAAAAAGATTGGGGCTGTTTAATTCTGACAGAAAACAAAATAGAGGCACATAAAATAATGGATGATAGAGTGAAGGTTAGTGAATATTTAGAGATGCACTTCCATTAACCCTTTCTCAGAATACAATAACTTGGTGACAACCAATGAAATAAAAAGGCAACAAATTTAAAACAGATAAAATGAAATATATACATAACTGTGCGAAAGAAATCATTGCCACAAGATGTTATGGAGACTAACTGAATAGTAAGATTCAAAAAAAGGATGAGACATTGAATTTACATAAATAATAAAGATTTCATTCACATGTAAACTAGCTAGGATAGAAATGTACATAACATGTTATGTAATGCATCAGGAGGTCAGAAAACCATTAACTGCCGGGGGGTGAGCAAGTGACTCTCTCCTTAGGTAAATTAACTAACCCGATCCTCGTATATTCTTTATGACCTCACCATTATGGAATCTGAGTGTGATTGTGTACCACATATTAGCCTAACATTGGCATGTATTGCATAATGGTCTAGTATTGGGTTCTCAGCTTCCTCTGAAGCATCTATTAATGGCCACGCTGTATCAGGATATTAAACTAGATTGATCATTAGTCTGAACAGGTATAGCAACCTCTAGATCCCTAAAGCATAATTCCATTCAGTGTTTTAACTGGGAAAGGAGGGAGTGTGGATCTGCACAAAAGAAGGATGGCAGGCTTCAACTGTCTCTCAACCTTTTCCTCCTTGGTTCAGCCAGTGGCTTTGAGAGTGTGGGAATGGCATAGACACCAGTGTGCCCTCTATGCCAGCACTGATCAGATTAATTAGCTTAAGATCACACAGCACTTCAGTTGAGTACAACACTATATAAATGCTAAGTATTATTATTATTATTATCTCATCAGATTTCACAAAGTAATTAGGGTCAGGGTGAATTAGAACTTGGATGGCGGACTTCTCAGGAAAACCCAGGCACTACAGGACAAATTGTTAATGCTTCTGTAGGTGGCACTCTTCCCTTCTAGTCAGTACTGAAAAATACCTCAGCATGGAGCCTGGCAGCACTGTGGTGCTGGAGAGGTCCTCTAAGATGAGCCATAAATGAGCACTCCTATTTCGGCTTGGCAGAATTCTATTATTTTATAATTTTGATGGATTATATCCAGGTTTATTTTTAAGCATTTTTTTATATTTCTCTTTTTATAGTTGCACAGTTGTGCAGCATTATGGGTTTTAAGCATTTTTATTTGTATTGATTTAAATTGTCACAGTTGCAGGAAATTATGGGGAGAGTCAGACAATAATTATTTAATGACAATAGATGTTCAGATTAAACGAGTTAAAGCTTTATAGCTGTTAAGAAACAAACTCTCATCACATCAAAATATACAAAGTAAATATCCTTAAATCAAACTCCCAAGCAGTTCTCAAGCAGCACTTTTCTGACTTTGCCTATCTGCAAATTTTGATTATCAATTTTTTTGTCCGTTTTGTATGTGGTGTAATTGCCATTTATCGCCATTACTGATAAAAATCTAATTCTTCCAAGCCTACTCATAATTTTATCCACAGAAGAGGATTTATCAACTGACTTATGCTTCCTCTGCTACTTCTATGGTCAGAAAGCATGAAACATTTTAAGCCCAACAGTAGGTCTTATTGTTTTAGGTAACTTCTTTGGTGACAATGTTTTTTTAAAATCCAAAAGAAGACAAAAAACAATTTAAAGTTGGGTCACATTTTGAGCTTAAACTAAGAGATAATTAAAATGAGGGCTTGTCTTTACTACCCGTTAAATCAACACTGCTGCATTCAATGGAGCAGGCATCAGTTTAGCAGGTCTAGTGAAGACAGAATAAGTCGATGGCAGAGTGCTTTCCAGTCAACTTCAGTACTCCACCTCCTTGAGAGGCAGAAGCTATGTTGATGGGAGATGGTCTCCTGTCAACATAGCATGATGTAGACACCACTGTAAGTTGATCTAAGCTACTTTGACTGAAATTATTTAATTAACATAACTTAACTAGCATAACTTAGATTGACTTACCTCATTACTGTAGACCAGGCCTGATAGTGCTAATACTATGCTTATAACTAGAAAACATTTCCAAAGTCAATTTTCTTGTATATATTCCTTGGTAGTCTGTAAATAAAATATCATCAAATAAATAAATAGCAGTGTTCAGAGGATAGAGAGGCTTTGTGAATCAGAATATTCCTAAGGCTTTCTGGGTGAAAATGGAGTTTTAAGCATCTTCTGAAGGAGAGATCTGCTAAAAGCATTATCACTGGCAAATCACTTGTATGCAATAGTACCAAAATGTAGTAGGTATTGCTGCAATCATCTTAATACTTTAGTATTTAGTATAACACTTATATGATACCAAGTTTCCTCTATGCTATACTTTAAGATTTAGAAATAAGTCACACTATAGGAGTGGAATAAAACAAGCATTCATAGGAGAGATTTTTCTTACCCTTTAGCAGGTGGAATGTATCGGAATTTTTCATGGTAGCTTGCATGAGGAGAACCTTAAATAACTATTTTCAAATAAGTTATTATAAAAACATGAATCCTGCTATCTGGGATGTGTACTCAAGTCAAGACCCATGTGAACTATGCGGGATATGATATACTAATGTGGAGAAGGATTACAGAGAATATAGGAGGAACTTGGCCCAGCTATCAAGCTGCCCACTTTCTCCCTTCCCCACTATTACCAAAGTTCATAAGGGAGCTACATTAGTAGTTATAAATGTCTGCAAATACATAGTTAGAATAAAATGCCAAATTCAGCTGCAAATTGAGGGCAGCATAAAAATTATGTGGGAGGAAGAGAAAGTCAAGGTTCTTGTGATTCAGGATTCATGTTTCTGACACAGTAGTGGGAATGCAGGGAGTAGGAGATGCACCATGGCCTCAATTTACCACATCACGGAAGAGGGCATAGGCATTGGCTGAGCACTGTCTGACTCTAACCTGCCCAATATATGCTACACAAACTGATCGGTGTTGGGGAAGCTCGTCCTTTAATCCACCCTTGACCTATGTATTTATAAGAGCAAGTAGATCCATGGCTATGTATTTTATTGATCAGAATGGCAGACTAGCCGGTTAAAATCAAAGACATATCCCAACAATGGCATCAGATCCAGCTCTTTCATACACTCAAAACAGAAAGGGATGATCAGGTCCCAAATGATGAGGCAGGTAATACAGATATTAGACTAGAATCATACAGGATCACCTCCTAATAAAACTATTCACATTCTTTCAATGTTTTAAAATAAAATTAGCCAATGTTCTGTTCTAATTGACCATTTAATTATGATGAAAAAACTTCCTATGTGATCAGCTGGCTTATGAGATGGTTATATTAAGTATTATTCATCCAATCAGAGTGCAGTTTACTGTAGCAGTCATTTATTCTGTGACAAATTTCCTCCATCCCAGATAAGATGACTGGCGTGACAGCAAATTCCTGAACAGTTCAAGTGGTCTCAGGTGTCGCCACTCCCCTGACACAGAACCCAGGACACTACCAAGAGGACTTTTAGTTTATCCATTCAGGGGTTGGGCTATTACTTGTAAAACAGAGGGGCAATGATGTCACTGCTTACCTGAACTTACTTTATAATAGCAATACTATCATTGCCCACCCTCTTTTATTAGGCAATAATCAATTCCCTCTTAGTTTTCCACTCATGATTAGTGCCTTGTAAAACACAGGGGAGTAATATTATCACGTAGATAAATGCTGCTTACCTAAGAATGATTATTAGCAAAGGTAACATTTCATTGCTTCACTTCCTAGCCTAGCATAAGGCCTTCTGCACTATTTAAATCCCATTGGTAGGCAGGAGGATTGTGGGGCACTAGCAGAGCTGTAATGCAGTGGGGCATTTGTACCTCCCATGAATCAAAAGGAATACACTAAAATAGAATGGCTCATAAAATGGTTTGAGAGAATGGGCTGGAAATGAACTAGTGGGGGGGTTCATGGACTGTGTACTGTGTAGACCCAGTAGAAGGTACAAAGGGGAAGCAGCCACCATTGCAGCTGATAGGCTAGCCCTGTGTGAGGCACGTGTGAATCCCCTTACACATTCTGTTGCACGCACACAGCCCAAGTAATCAGAATGTGTGCAGGGAGGAGTAAATTTTACCTAGGATCTGTGACTCTCTCACGGAGATAGCGCACCACTATGCTCACCCAGTATACAAAATATTCTTTTCTCAGTTGTGTTAATTGCGGGATTAGCAGACCTTTCTTATTCAAACCAAGTTGATTAGAAAAAAAATTGCATTGCCCCATCCAGCCATCAGAAGAGCAGCCTACATGTTGGGATTTCTTCAAATGATTCTGGCTGACAGGTACATTTTGTCAAAAGTATACCACAACTGTGACTGCTTAATCCCAAAAAGCCCATTTTAATTCTCTTTATTTAATTTTAAATATGTCAGTTCACAACATGACCAAACACAACAAGCAACTATAATCAACTGAATGCGTAACATGGATGCTGGGTTATTGTTATCCTTCAAGAAAATCTTTGTTACTCCTTTCAAAAAGGAAAAAAATATATGAAAAGTATGAAAGTGATATTAAGCAGATGTTAGACTGGAGTTGTCAATCTTGTCTAAGCATGCAGGTGCTAATGTGTTATAATTATCCCTTCTGGCAGTTGATATTTAGGATTTTGGATCCCACCTAGTCAATCACAGCTGTAATTGTTAAGCTACTTACATAGCTAATATGCTGGGTAATAACCAGATCAAGATTTAATATTTGACGTTTACCATCAATTATCTTTTTTTCTGACATGCATCTCCTCTACTCAGATTCCTGCAGATTGGGCTCTCTTCTTGCCTCCCAGTAAAATAAATAAGAATCTTGTTGTAGAATAAGACTCAAATCAAAGAAATATCATTGTCATATGTCTCATTTCCTCTTGTTTCTTTAAGAGGTTTAGGATATATTTTTGTTACAAGGTTTATAGATGTAGTCATTTGCTTCATCACAGCTTCCTTTTTACTCTTTGATGGATTTATTTACAGAAAATCAGGTACATGCTATCACAAAAAATGTAGTGTAGGTATATTAAACTAAGGCATATTTTCAAATGACAATATTTTGCTGTAAACAAAACAAATGTATTTATGCAAGCATGCGTGCATGCACAGACACATATCATATTTGAGGGTTTTCCAGCTAACTATACTTTCTTCAAGTTAATTTTGGATCTAAAACATTTTTTTTCCAAAATGAAAATTCATTTGCTCACTCAGTGTTTTAATTCTTCTACCTATTGATCCATTTGCAGTAACATTGCCTTCAACAAACACATGTTGAGAGAGAAGTCCCCTCTAAACATTCTTAAGATTTCAGCCTACATAATTATCCCAGGGTTCACACCATTTAAACACCATTCTGTTCCAAATCAGCCCGTAGTACTTACAGGTGAAGAGCCAAAAGTCAGGTATCCCTAACCTGTCCAGATAGCATCAAAAACATAATGGGCCAAATTTTCTAGTGGTGTAACTGCTGAAGACAATTAAGCCTGCATTGGAAAGGGCTTGCTGTTATTATTTCTCTCTAACAATAACATATATGATTTTTCTCACCAGCATATACTGATGGGGGCCCCTTTTAACATTTGTAATGTCTCAGAAATCCCTTACAATCTGAAGACCAAGCAGCAGAGTTCCTGTCTATGGCCCTGTTTCAGCAAGGTACTTACTTACGTTTAGGCACACTGACTACTGAATTGGGGGACTATATTTTCTCTTTTCTACAAAAAATATTAAGCTAAATATATCTGTGTGTAACTACACTGAGGTAAATAAAATTACATGATGCATGAATTCAATCCAGAAGATAACTGTTAAAACATCGCTGCATTTTTCTGCAACCACACAGTATACTGGCTTGAGTTCTTGGCCAACCCTGTTTGATTTTGTTTTAATGCTCTTAAATAATGTTCATGCATAGCTTCTATATAACTTGAGACAGGTAGCCTAAACTAATTGCAAAATTTCAATTTAAACTAATCTTTTCCTTTTCAAGCTAGCTGGCAATAAAACAAATAATGGTGAAAAGTAGTCCACCTGTGGAAACCACACTGCTAATCTTGAAAACAGTAGTTTTACAAGTACTCCCTGTTGTCTATAGAAGACAGGATCTTGCTTCAAGGGGATCCTGCTCAAAGTTGGAACTGGGAAACACTGCAATCCGACCGCCAAGGGACATTAAGACTTCAAAGCAAAACAAATGAAACTGGACCTAGTCATTTTGCAATAAAGCGTGAAGTCATATAATAGCGCCCTTTTACTTTTAAGACTTCAAATAAAATGCTATTAGCACAGACAGATAAACATGCTAAGCTGTGATTTGCCTGGGGTGATACCCTTATGATTTACAACAGGCAATGAAAATATAGCAGCCTAGATGTTCAAGAAGAATGATATGAATACCAGTAATCTCTTCATAGTGATGTCAAGGCCTTTGATAATAAATCCTTCAGGAAAACTTGAGAGAGTCAAAACAACTGGGTTTTTGTTGTTGTTGTTATTGTTTTTCAGGGTTGTTTTTTTTGGGGGGGCAGTTGCTAGTTTGAATCTTAATTAATATAATACTCATTTCCAAGGTTTGATAACTTTAGAAAGAACAAAATATTATTTAGGGCAATCTCACATTCAGTTTTATAGTTTAGGAGAAAAAATTTGCTATAATCTTGATAAAACTATAGCAAGTGGCTGACTAGCATCTTACGTTCCAATGTCTCCATCCTGCAAACACCATATGTACCTTTATTCACATAAATAGTCCCACTGACATCTTCAATAGAACAACTCTCATGAGTAAAGCTACTCACCCCCTGTCCCTAATTGTTGGCAGATTCAGAGCCCAAATTAGGGACAGGTGAATCTTGGGTTGAAATCTCTAGTTTAGCTTTGCACAAATAAATGACCATCTCTCATCCTCACAGCTTACATCTAATTTTCCTCCCTTCTGTTATTGCCTCAATGTCCCTTAACCTTCATGTGCTTACAGTCAACAAATAAGGTCACTTTGGATTTTGGCAACAGAATGGCACAAGTTCAAAGCTTCTGTGTGCATCTTTGTAGATGCAAATGCAGAAAGCAAGCAGGATTCAACACATAGTTAGCATAGATTTGTTCTCATTAAGTTTTGGAGTATGTAAATGAGAGACAGCCATCACAGTAAAAAGATACATTGTAACAGAGGTCCATGGTTTCCTCTGATGTAGAGCATTCTTGCAAGGCTGTATCACATAGCTCTGTAAAAGAAATGCCAATCCAAATTAACCTTCAGTGCCACTAGAGGCCAGGGTGTAAGGCTAAACAGAAACCTGGATGGCAAGCTTTGGTTTTAACAAGGGCAGTATATCTAGTCAGTAAGTGAAACATGTTCCATTTTTCCAGCTGGCAAAGATTCCTAGGGTATACAGGCACATATTTCCAAGCATGTTGTTCTTCTGACTCCTGTTTGTGCTTGGGCCATAACTGTAGTTTAGGCAGCCAAAATAAAATATGCCAAATAACACTGGCTGAGGGACAGATAGATTGGGCCAAATTCATACCTGGTGCAACTCCACTGACATCAGTGGAGTTACACCAGGGATGGTTTCAAGCCATTATTCTCTGCTTCTGAACACACAATGAGGAAAGATTTTTTTAGGGAGGAGAAGAAGAAATTTCTGCTGGTGTTGCAATAAAATTGTTCTTGTTTTAGAGGCCAAGGAATCTAGCAGTGAAGTGAACTCACAGCTTGGCCTAATTTTCTGACTTTACTATATGCAGGATAGCAGGAGAAAGAATGGTCTTTCCATAAGGATGATGGACTAGGATTCTGAAAATCTGGGTTTGAGTTCAGGCTTCCTAACTGATTTCTCTGTGCCTCAGTTTCTCACCTGTAAAATGGGCACAATAACACATATCTACCTCAGCGGGGTATTGCAAGAAGACCTATATTAATGTTTGTGAGATGCTCAGATATTATGGTGATGGGGGCCATATAAATACCTAAATAGAGAGATTTACACTTTTCAACTAGGAAACATCTGACACACAAGGGGCCAAATCCTGCTCTGTTACACCCATTTCGATCCAGAAAGATGTCCTTGGTGCTAGTGAAGTTACTCCCAATTTGCAAGGATGTAATTGAGAGCAGAATTTGGCCCCATAGTAAAGAAGGGAAAATGTAAAAGCATTTTTGATGGTGTAGCAGATTTTATGATTAAAATATAAACAAAATATATATCAGATCTAATAAATAAAAATAATCTACTATAGTTAGGATTAAACCACAAAGCTATTGTCTCTTTAAATAAAAAAAGGAAAAATATTCTACAATTTCCACAAAAAAATGTCATATTTGTATAGACTCCAAATCCCCTCTGTTTAAACAGGGTGATTAATATCAGCTCCTGTAGGAAATTAAATTCAGGGAAGAACAGTAATATGCAGATATGCAGATTTCTAGGCGGAATGGCTAGCCTTGGGTAGGAGAGTCAGGTTGATTAATCTGCATCCTCAGAATACAAAATGAAATGCTGGGCTCTCCTGGGTTAGCACTAGAAATGACTTTTCCTTCTTACATTAGTAATAAATGGACAAACACACGCATACATAAATTGCAAAGGGCCTTTATATCACAAGCAGTGTTTATATAAGCGATAAGAGTTTAATATTTTAAATATCCTATTACATCTGGAAAAAAAAAGAGCTGCTTTTCATTAGGATGATTTTGTTTATTTTTAAAAAAGTATTTGTTTTTTATCTTCTGTGTGGACTCCACAGGATTATAAAGCAATCCTGTATGTCAGCATTAAAGTGCATCTTTAATCCGTTCATAAGTGCTTGTACTGAAAGAATACAGTTCAGAGATACATCAGCCACAAACATGGTCACATTGGGGGGGGGAGGGGGAAATGGGATCAGAATGCACCAACATTCCTCGGCACTAAATTGTAATATAGAATATTTCAATGTATTTTTTTCCCATTCCCAAATTACAAATTAAATACAGAAGCATAGTGGACTGAAAGTAGATTTTGCAGGCTTAATTTTGACAAATGTAAATTACAATAAACATATCTCCTGTTCCTCATTTAAAAATATTAACGAACTCCAGGACAGATAATGTGGGTAAATATAAGATTTTTGGTAATTTAATAATGCTTTTTTAAAATAGAAAAATATTTACAGCAAAATGTAAAATGTCATTTTCAGGGTGTTTTTTTTTCTGTCGTTACTGGAAACCCAAGCCTGTTATTTAAAATCATTCAGGGTCTCTCCAATAATTGTATAGAAGTAGGCATTATGCTATATTATTAAAGCTGTAATTTCCTGCTGAATCTGGCTGGATGTTTCTTTTTATCACTTGGCAATTTCTATCTAGTTATGGCATAATTAAGTTTCCTGACCCTTGCTCACTCTCTTAACAGGACGCTTAGAAATATACTAGAATTGCAGATCTTCAACCTGATGTCCTCTCTCCCCACACAGTAATGGAATAAAATTATTAATCCAGTAATTGTACAGAACACATTACTTTGCATTGAATGTTCCTATTTCTCATTTTCTGTTAGTGACAATCAGCCAGAGGTACAAATCATTTCTGCAGGGAGCAGAGCCCTTGAAAAAAGCCTCTCATTCACTCCACTGGAGCTACCTGTACAGCTGTGATTATTCAAAGTCTAACACAGTACTAGGCTCAAGCGAACAAAACAAAGTTAATAAAATGGAATAAGTACAAGATATTTTCCTCCCAGTAGCCTCCTATGTGCCAAAATTAGAACCTTAGCTCAGAATGATAAACCTCACATCCAATTGCATTTCTATAAATGGGCTAATGAGGCTCAGCTAAGTATTTCAGACTTCACCAGAACTATTAGCATCATTTCTTTACTGGGCACAATCTATCTGCTTGGAGCTGTCAAAAAAAAAAAAAAAAAAAGAATCTTGGCGGAAGACAAAATCCCTGCCCCATGGAGTTTACAGACTAAGAGCTAACGGTTCCATGCCTGTTTCTATTAAAATCGATACAGGTGAAATCCTGACCGCACTGAATTTAATGGCAAAATTCCCACTGATTTCAGTGAAGCTAGGATTTCACCCTTGGAATTTTGCAACTGACTTCAAGGAGCACAGGATCAGGTTTTGACTCCAATGGGACTGCTCCTGTGAGTCAAGCTAGCAGGATTGGTCCAGATAGCCTGCCGGCTCAGCAGGCACAATGGCAGGACAATGAGGTCAAGTCATAGAAAACTTTGCAAAGCAATTTTTGTTGGCTTGTTTTGTTGGCTGCTGTTTGGTAACACACACACAAACTGTATACATTGAATCACTTTGCTTTCCTTTCAGGAGGGCCACATGTTGATGTTTGGGCAAGGGATGGGAAGGGGAATTTGCTGTATTTTATTATCTTTCGGTAACAGAGGCTGAGCTGCTGCTTCTGCACAGTGACTTGATTCCAGCAAAACAAGCCCCCCAAAACATACAGCCAGAGCCCCAGCTCTGTAGTATGCCCTCCCTTCTGATCTCAAAGGGTTTATTCCTTCTCCATCTCTTAAAAGAAAGATACCATCAAAAATAACTAAAATCCAGCAGCTTATTGGACTGTCATCATCTGACTGAATCCTCAGCATGCACCTGAACTGATGGAGCAAGCAAGTAAGAAAGTCAGTGAAGCAGTACTGCTGAGCTTGTTTAATAAAAACCTCATAAAAACCTGATCTTAGAGTGGATAAATAGCAAAACAAAATCACTATCTCCATAAAGACACTAGTGATTTTTTTCTTAGACAGTAACATGTTTCCAAGTGAAACAAACTGCTATGTTTATGTAATATTCCAACAAGAACTTCAAATATACTGTCCATAATATACTGCACTAGGTTAGTCCATCTGATCCCATTTCTTTCAAATGCTCTGATGTATTTTTTCCACCCTCGTCCATTGTCCTATCATAATGAATGTCTTTTGGTCTTGCTGAAGAACATACTGAGGTGCCAGACAGTGCATAAGCATTTCCCTAACAGACTGACAGGTTTATAAATTAATCTATATACCTTCCTTTTACATCTGCATGAGAGAAATATATGCAGTTTTCAGTACTCCATGGTAAATAGTACTGATCAAATAATAAAAAAAACTGTTTTGAAGTGCATTAGAGAATAGGTCATTTCCAGCCAAAAAGAACACTACAGCAGTCATCTGGGTTGTTTATGTATGCTACAGAATAGCTCCGATT